>NW_024884844.1:5629973-5658984 GCF_019232065.1 Centrocercus urophasianus
GCGTGGCCCAGTGGACCAGCCCTGGGCAGCCCTGCAGTGCCTTGCTCAAAAGAGCAAGATGTGCTTTATGGTGAAGGAATGGGACATGATAGCATTACTTTGTTTTGCATTTATGAGACGTCTTTCAGAACCATTGTATATGAGCAAGCATATGTGGGCTCTGGAACAGTTGATACTGAGTGATCCCTTCCTAAGGCTCTGCCTGTGGGCTTTCACACTGACAGCTCTTTAGGCTGACATGCCCATATTCCCTGGTTTGCACATCCTCCCCAGAAGCACATGCCATTCCCCCAAGCACATACTCAATGTCCACAGCTGGCCCAATTAACAGCACAGATGTGTCTTCAAAGGAATGTTCCCCCCAAGTTCTCCAAGCAGGTTCTGCATGGCTAGCACTCTCCAGATCCTGTGCTGAATCTCACCTAAGTCCACAAATATTACATTCACTGCAAGGCAGATAAGTATTTTGAAATTGTAAGAGACGCTTTCTCGAGCATCATTAAAAATTCCAGATGGACTCTTTCATAGTAGTAATGGAGAAACGCGTGTCTTTTCTAATGCCATTTCCTCAGATGAAACAAATTCAGGTGCATATTGAAAGTAGTGTATTTCTGTTCATATAAGGCAAATTCTGCCAAATTATCATCAGTGTAATCAAGATCTTTTTTCCAGGACTGCACTACTATGTAGTCATGATATTATGCTTTACTTTTTTGTCATTTTTTTTTCTTCCTTGTTTGTCTGTCTAGTGTTGAAAGTAAAGGAAGCAATATACAAAATACAACAGGCTTGCTGCTAAATTTGTGATAGCAATGAACAGTTTGGATCACACAACCTAACTTCAGTCTTTGTTACTTAATAAATGCATTTAATCTGGGTTAACGTCACACTCATAATTTAATCTAAACAGCATGAACTGGAACTCTCATATATTTGTGGCTAACACTCTTGGCACTAGCAAACTCTTATAGCTGGTGTATTAAATACAATACTGCAAATAACACTAAATTCTCAAAAGACACTTGAAAAATAGGCCCCTCTCTTCAAAAGCTTTTGCAAGTTTTCAAAAATCCAAAAGAGGAGCAAATTTAATAAGCCTTTTTCTTCTCATCAATAAAGCTGTCTTGGAAAAGGCTCACCAAAAAGGCAAGGCCTAAAGTAATCCCTTAGTGTGTTCTGGGTGAAGAGGAAACGTGGTTTCTCAGTCCTGCGGGCAGAGTTTTGTTTCCTGGTCAATGTCAAGAAATGGACATTTTGGCTATAGCCATGATTCTGTGTTGTCTACAGGCTAAGAGTTTGGAGCACTGTTTTCAACTTCCTTCTCAAAATCAATGTTACATCACTAACGTCTTCAGTCAACAATGTTTAGCTTTGTACAGGCTGGCTAACAGCCCTCCACAAGTACCCTTTGGACTCAGGAAGAATCACATCTGTGTGACTGCAGAGCACATGAACTGCACCTGGGCTTGGCACAGGTAACGCAAGCAAAGGTGGCTCTTTAATGGCCCTATCTGCCCAGCCCCAACTTTCTGTACCAGGAAACAGGATGTGTCATAGATTCAGGCATTTACCATGGACGTAATAGATCTTAAGATTCAGGCTATGAAATAGCAGATATCTGGGTACCAAGCAGAGTAGGCCTTTGTGAGTACTTTGCAAATGGACACAACACACAAAGCTTTTACAGTGTTTGCTTAGAATGAAGTAGGTTTCTGGGCATGGACAACCTTAGGAAAAATCTACACAAGTCAATGGAAGGCTCCCATTGCCTTTGGTACTTCCTAGGACAAGATCTTTCAGTCTTACTGTTGTTCTCCAAACAGAAAATCAATCAACTGCCAAACTTGAAGTCTTCTATGCTTATAATTTAAAAATCTGATTGTAGCATGCTGTAGATGTTGCTATAAATATGTATATTCACTCACAATAGGTAACAGACTCACTGCCATCTGTCCCCATCTGATGCAATCTTGGCAGCATCAGTGAAAGTCTTAATTTGGGTCATATCTCTGTTTAATTGTCCCTGAAGTAAATGGGATTTCCTGTCCTTTCACAGCTTCAAGTTGCCACCAAACTCCTCCTACAGCTACTTTTACTAACTCCCTGCTACACTTGATCTGTTGCTGAATATCAGATACTCTGACCTGTAACCACCAAAATTGTTACAGGGCTAGAAAAACGATTAAGCGGTCTATGGAATGATTCCTGCCCTGTCTTTGAATAGAGCACAGGGCAACCCTCTGCCATCTGAGCTGGTGGCGAAGTTCTTGTTAATTAGCTTCAATAGGAGGGGAATGAATGCTCTGAGAGCCAGTTCAAGCAGTGCTGCTTTCCAGACTGATTGTTTAAGGAGACTCCATCCGGAAGGGCAGTGGCAGCACTCTTTTTCCTGGGTGCTGGGCTGGAACAGTCACATCTTTTGTGATGACTGTAATAGAGCTTGAATTACCTGGGTTTAGTGTGCAAGTCCTGAAAACTGCTTGTGGAATAGGCTGAATTAGGTTAATCACAAGCCCCAGTGCTTTTGCATTGTTCTGTGAACAAGGAAAACTGTTTTCTTGCAGTAACGTTTTTCATCACTAATTAATCAAAATCTAAATGTGCTGAATGGTGCGTGGCCACTGACTTCAGTCTCTCAGCAGCTGCTAAAAGCACTGAGTAATCTATTCACTGCAATAGAATAGCTCCTCAGACAAATCCCAAAACAGAAGATAATGTTTCTTACCTTCTGAAAGGCTCAACACCAGGCAAAGCACCACAGTGAAGAACATACAGCGTCCCATTGCTGCCCCTGCTGCTGCTGCTACTCCTCGCTAAACCTGAGATGAAGTGCTTTTCTCTTCCAGCGTCAGCTCATTTAAGGTCCCAGCCACAGGTAGGGAGTTCAGCCCCGAGCTGACGTCATGGTGGCAAGTGGCAAATGACAGATCCAAGCTGTTTTTTTCCTTCCTTCTCAAACTGGGAGGAGACTTCTGGACCCGCAGTATTCTTCCTGTAAGTTATAAACATTTGAGACCAGTTGACACAAGGAAGTTAATTAATGCTAAATACATTGACACAAACTGACAGGACACTAGCTATCCCTGCTAGCTCAGCAAACACTTTCGGTGTAATTTAGGTGGAGGGTGCAGTGCAGTCTGTTCCTAAAAGGAGAAAAAGCTATTCCATTCCAAAGCATGCTAATGATGTACTTAGAGCAGAATACCTGGGACATACACACTCAACTCTTTGCAATACACTGCCAGTGCAGACAAATTCTATGTCTCAGACCTCAAGCTCTCTATACTTTAAAGCAAAATTTTACCCCAGAGCATCTCTTACTGCTCAGCTGCTCAGGGTGGAAAGCAAGAGAAAACGCCTGCATCTTCAACATTCACAAAACTGAGCTGGCTTTGGCTGCTTTGGGAGTGATTACAGCTGGTCTATTTGCCTACATCTTTGTGTGTTATGGGCTAGTTAAAGCAGTGTGGCAAAAGAAGCAGGAACAGGGAGGACAGCCAGCAGCTATTTAACTACCTGGGCAACAGCCCTTCCTTCTTAGGAGTAACTGTGTTTGTACCTGGGAGACATTTGGAAACAGGAATGTTGAGTCTGTTACAGGGAACCTTCAGGAGGCCTGGAAATGGGAATTAGCACAGGGAGCCATGGAGCAACTAACGCAGCCAGAACTTGGGAAAAAATTGATGGATTTACTGAAATCACGTATCAGGAAGCTCTGAAAATCACAGAATCATTAGGGTTGGAAAAGACCATGAAGATCATCCTGTCCAACCATCAACCTTTCACCACTGTGCTCACTAAACCATGTCACTCAATATGACAGAATAATGATGTAAAGACCAACATGAGGAGGAAGACCTGTGGACAGTAGCTGTTTCTCCGCAGACTGCTTATTTTCAGCTGCCTCACCTACACAAGTTCTCTAGCTCAACAGTGCATTTGTTCTACATTGTGCCCCAGTAAAACATACCACTTGAAATCAATAGATGCCAAATTGCCCATGGTATGTTGCAGCTCCTCCTTTCCAGGAAAAGATGCCATTGAGTAACTTTCTCCCACTCTGAAGGTCTGTCTGATCCTAGATCCTGCTGCACCTGCCAGGAAAGCCTTACTGGGAAGCACACACAGATTATCCTGCCATTGTAACCCATGGACAAGAAAACACAAGCAACCCACTGGTGTATCCCCACAGTGCCACTTTGGTGGGAGTCTGTGGGAGTCTGCTCTTTCCTGGCAAATGCCACTGTCAGCAATACTAGTACGTTGTTAACAATTTCCAAATGCAAATTGACGACTTGCTTTTGAAACTCCTCTCCCCTTTCTTCACCTGCTTTTGTCTGATCCTGCTGTGCTAACAAGACATGCAGTCTGTGTGCTAATCTAATAATGCATTCAGAGGGTGGCTCTCTCTCTCTGCAGGAGGGTGGGCAAGATCAAAAGCATTACTCAAGCTGTCTGTGTGCTGGGGTTGTCCTCAGCTTTTAACTTGTGCTGAACCAGGAAATATTGGTGGCTTGCAAACAGCAACAGTAGTTGGGTGCCTCTCTGCCAGCATGAGGAGTGAGTAGCTTCATCCCCCAGCTCCTGCTATAGAGGCCATGACTTGGCCCAGGACCCAGTCACAGAGGCTGCCCTGGTGTCCCCGGGGTGCTGGAATGGGCTCTGGTCTCACACCAGGAAACCTCTGCCACCCCAAGATGCAAACTGAGAGTAGAAGAACCAGGCCACTTCTCAGAGTATTATCAGAAATGTGTGCTGAAAGTCAGCAGGTGTAGATGATAATGGCTGAGGGCTGACTACATCAGCTGCTACTGATTACGTTGTCCAGCTCATGAAGGCTGTTTTCTGCAATGAGTGCACAAGAGAGGCTGGCATACCCTGAGCCATGCCTTTAGAACTAACTCCCACTCTTCATTGTTTGCTTCTGTCACCTCTGGGGTGTGTGACACCTTCACCATGCAAAAAGCACCAGGAAAGGCACTGAACAAACATCTGCACACTTAATAGATTTTTTTCCTCTACTTTTTGACAGATCAGCTGTCACAACAGGCTGTCCTGGTGAGAGGTGAGGTGATGAGGCTACATGTGCCTCTTTGCTTGCAAATTTAGGGGGAAACTTGGAGATTTGACCATTTAGGAGAGCACAGAGAATTATCAAAACAGGACAACCAATATCAGTGAAACATCATTACCTCTAATAGAATTATTAAGGAAATTATTAAGGGCATATGTAGACATCAAATAGTTGACTACTAGTGCAGACAGACTTGCCCTCCCAGAGTACCTCTGATGTACCATAGAGAATCGCAGACAAATCATTCTTTGAGGAAGTTTTTAAGTTACTTTCCAGAAGCTGTAAAACCAAACTGACATGCGTCAAAGTTATGACAAGCAAGAATACTGATCAACAATTACAATGATTTTAAAGTGTGCTACGTTTAATAACAGGCAGTGGTTATTCACCTGTCTTGATCCTTGTTTATGGCAGGAAAACAGTATCAGAGGTGAAAGGTTTTTATTAAGTTTAAGATAAAAGTAATGGCCCCATTATCCAGCCATAACCTGAATATAAACATGGGACAACTGGGGCAATTGTGTCATCAGAAGGTGTTCATTGGAGAAGGAACAATGGTCTTTTATAGCTATTCACATGCTGCATTATTTCTTCCTGCATATTTTTTCAGTTCTATTCCTTACTAGATTCCCATACATTTTGCTGTCTCATGTAAATTTAATTAATCCACGGAATATTACACACACATAGACTCATAGAACAGCTTGGATTGAAAGGGACCTTGAAGGTCACCTAATTCCAGCCCCCAACATTTAGAAATGTGTGTCATAACTGGGTGAAGATTCAAACAAACCTGCAGAAAGTCTAAATCAAAATTATACGTATCCAGACTCACCTGTAATTGGGGGAAGCATATGCAGTTCAAATTCTTCTGTTGGCTGGTTCTCAAGATGGGAACTGATTGTTGGAGTCCCTTGGGAGGTAGTTTGAGAGGCAAAAAGAGTCCAGAAAAGTTGGACATTTTTCAAGAGTGAAATCTTAAAGGCACAGGAACAGGTTGTCCCCATGTGCTGAATGGAAGACCAGCCTAGATGAGCAGAGAGCTTCTTCTGGAACTCAGTAAGAAAAATAGAGTTTATGACCTTTGGGAGAAGAGGCAAGCAATTCAGGAGACTGCAAAGATGTGCAGTAATGGGGGAAGCAAATGAGAAGGGTCAAAACTCAGCTAGAACACAACTTCATTGGTACAGATTAAGGCAATTTAAAAATTTTAAAAGGCAGGATTCACCCAAAGATACAGAATGAGCTGGCAGAAGTGCTCATCAAGCCACTTTCAATAGCCTGTCAGCAGTTCTGTATAACCAGAGAGGTCCCAGTTGACCAGAGTTTAACAAATATGATGTTCACCTACAAGATGGGCAGGAAGGAGGACTCGAGGGAATAACCAGCCTGTCAGTCTGATGCCAGTGCCAGTGAAGGTCATGGAGCAGATCAACCTGAGTGCCATGACATAGCACGTACAGGATAGCTAGATGATCAGATCCAGTCAGAATGGGTTTGTGAAAGACAGTCCTGCAGGACTAACCTGATCCCCCATCTATGACAAGATGACATGCTGTTTCCCACAGATTCTCTTGGAGAAATTGGCTGCTCATGGCTTGGATGGTTGTACTGTTTGCTGGGTAAAAAACTGTCTGTATGGTGGACTCAAAGTACAGAGTTAAATCAGAAGGTAGCCAGTCACAGGTGATGTTACCTAGGGCTCAGAACTAGAACAGGTTTTGTTTTGCATTTTTATCACTGACCTTGAGGAGAGGATGAAATGCACCTTCAGCAAGTTTGCAGATGACACCAAACTGGTCAGGAGGATTGATCCGCCTGAGAGCAGAAAGGCTTTGCAGAGGGGTTGGGGTAGGCTGGATCAGTGGGCTGAAGCCAGTTGTATGACATTCAACAAGGCTAAATGCTGGGTGCTGCACTTGGTCACAACAGCCTCAGATACTGCAGGCTGGGGGCAGAGTGGCTGGAAAGTTACCTGCAGAAAATGACCTGGGGGTCTGTTTGGCAGCTAGCTGAACATGAGCCAGCAGCACGTCCAGGTGGCCAAGAAGGCCAATGGCACCTAGCCTGCATCAGAGCCAGTGGGGCAAGCAGGGCCATGGAAGGGATGGTCCTTCTGTCATCAGCCCTGATGAGACTGCACCTCAATAGAATCACTTTGGGGGTCTTCACTATAAGAAGGTTATTGTCTGGAACAAGGATGACAGGACTAGAAGGCAACCTGGTCTAAAAGATAAGACTTCTGAGGAGTGACTGAGGGAAGTGGGGTTGAGAAAGAAAGACTGAGGGGAAACCTGGCTGCTCACTACAGCTACCTGAAAGGAATTTGCAGAGATGTGGGTTTCAGTTTCTTTTCTCAGGTGACAAGTGATAGAATGCAAGGAAATAGGCTCAAGTTGCATCAGAGGATATTTACATTGGATATCAGGAAGAATTTGTTCACAGAAAGAGTGGTTAGGCTTTGGAGCAGGAAAGTGATGGAATCACCATTAGAGGTACTGAAGAGACGTGTGGTGGCTGTGGCGCTTATGGACATGGTTTAGCAGTGGACCTGGTAATGTTAGGTTAATGGGTGGATTCAATGATCTTATGGGTCTTTTCCCACCCAAATGATTCTATGGTTCAGGACACACAGCATGGATGCATTCAATGATCTCAGAGGCACTAGTAAGCAAATACGAAATGGGCAGGACTGTTGAGTCACATGCTTGTCCATAACTGCAAATTTACCCAACCTCACAGTTACATAACCTGTTCTTTTGCTTAAGAGATACCAACACCACACAGAAAACAGATCAGCTTGCAATACTATTACTGGTAACAAAACAGTGGCACTGTAACATGCCTTTCCTTACAAATGAACAGAACATCATTTGACAGGATTAACCATGTTACTCTCTCCTTTTATTTTCCCACTGAAGTTTTACTAGAAAAGGAGCAGGCATATAATGTAATTCTGTACCATATTATTGCAGAAAGTAGACTTGAATTTCAGGGTGCAGCAAGAAACTATGTTCTAGACTCACCATTTCTCTGCAGATAGCACTAGTGCAGATGTCTGTATGCAGAGACCTGTGACACTAGTGTAAAGGCAGGGAAATCTTACCTTCTGTGGATGCTTGCCTCTTCATGGGTATTGGAAGAATCAGATGTGGTTTCAGATCACCCACCTAGACTTTGGTAGAGTACCTTGGTCCCATTCGATTCCTGTCAAACCCGAGTGTTGTACTTCTCTGGGACACAATATAGAATGATTGCCCCAGATTAACAAGCCTGCCAATACTCAGGATGCTCTTCCATACCATGTCTCTTTGCAGGACTCTGTGTTTGTCTGGATACAAGGGACCAAGCTTTCTCCTCGGAGGAACACTCAGCTTTACAGTCTTCATGGTTCCCAGTGGCTATCAGTGATGTGGGACTGACCTCATTGTGGTCAAGTTCCCTGTCCTTGCACCAACCTCTCTAAAGCTTTTCCTTCCCTATTTTCACCAATTCCAGCATTTCCAGATCAAAGAAAAATTAAATTGAGTAAAATTCTTAAATTAAACTTTGAATGGCTCAGTACTATGGAAATAAACATAGCACAGAAGCAAGCACAACTCTGTTTAGCACAACTAATCTGAACATATCACTTTCCTCTTGCTTTTCATTTTAGTTATTCAATCACCAAGCACCACTAGAAGAACAAAAGGCTCTAAGATTTCTTCAATCTAAAAGTTGCACATGTATCTCTTCACAGGGAAAACTTTAGACAATAAAAAAGCTGACACATACTAATATTCATAGTTTTATTGTATCTTTTTATAATACTGACTAGAACGCCAGATTTAATAATATTGGATGCAGGTATAAAAATAATCCAATCCTTAAAAATTATATTTTGCTACTACAGTACTGTATAATTAGTAGAGGCAGAAAATATGATACAACTTTAAATAATACTGGTTTGGAGAAAGTCCTTAGAACCCCAGCAACTTGGAAGCGAACATTCAGAGCTGCATAGAAGGAAGCACAACAACGGGAAGAACATGAAGCAGGCTGGTAGAGGAGGCACAGATTAATGCTTAAAGTTCACCTTTTGAAAGAGACCTTGCTAAAGGTGTGCATTACTACCACGGTTCTGAAAGCTGTTAATGAAATTGTGATGACTTTACATATAAAATTTTGGTTTCTGCTAAGAGAACATTCTGCAGAATGTAACGGGGCTTAAAACAAATGGTTGAGTTGAATAGAAATTATTACATGCTTATTCTGTTTTGTTGTTGTTGTTTCCTTTCCTTAAAGTAAGTTAATCGTACTGATAGTTTTTATAACAGGCACATCAGGCAAATTTTGTGTTACTGCTCAAGAAAAAAAAAATGACCACTTTTACCAGATTCTGCGCATGTGGGGTTGTGCAGATTTGGGGCCACTTACCCAAGCAAAACTCTCATCCCTTCCAGCATTTTACCAGAATGAAGACCAATAGATTTAGCACTTACACATGACTTCTGAAGAACGTCAGGCACCCTCTCTCAGTTTTCCATCAACAAGGATATTATCACACAAAACACAAACCACACTGGAGAGGTGTTATCTCAAGCATGACCTTACAGTACAGAACCCTTTCAAAACTGGGAGATCTTGTTTCATTTCTGAAAGCACAAATATGTGAACTGACAGGTAGTTCTTAACTGTGAATGCACGAATCACCTCTACATCCCTGGAGATCTTACACTATGGGAAACAGGTCAGCTGAACAGTACAACGTCTACTATGAAATTCACATTCATTCTCTTCTGAGAAAGTCATTTCAGATCTTGAACAACCTGTTTGTTCAATCTTACTTAATACAGGCTACAATAATAAGGACATATGAAAAATAAATATGATGTGAAAATGTAGCAACAGTATCACAGGAATGGGCAGAACACAGAGTTGCAGGAACGCATGGCATACACACAAGTGACCCTGACAGGGAAATAATTCAGACCTAAAATACTTCACTGCAATATGGGAGAGTCACCATCCCAGTCACCAGAGTGGATGCTGGATTGGGTCCTTTTGTGTAAAGAGGAGAAAAGCAATAGTCAGCAGAGGAAGAACATGTAAATAAAATACATCTATTCTTGTTAATTTAAGGAAGAAAACTAAACACCACCATGAGAAAATGAGAAGTCCAGATAGATTTGGAATGGATGTGGCCATTTACCAGCATTAGAGACACGTCCTGGGAAAGCTCTTTCTTTACAAGGCTACAGCAGTGTCCAAACTCATACTGCTGCTCTGTCAAGCCTCAGCAAACAACCTTTATAAATATTGGCACCATTCTGCAATTGCAAACACCTCTCACTAAATTCATTTCATTGCTATTTTTAGAAAGCTTTTTTTTTTTTTCCTCTCTCTTTTTCTGTTGCTCGCAGTGCAAGCAAATCAATTTAGTGTCTCTGTAAATGACCACAACAAAGCAACTTTCCGGGATATGCTGCAATGAAAACAAGATTCATTGCTGTTCTTTTATCTAGTGCTATAAACACAGGGTAAAGGGCATCCAAATACCCCTTTCCCCACATTCCTCATACAGTCAAATTCAGTGCTTTGAGGTTTCAATGGTGTGCAAAAGAACACTGGTTTTCCAGTGCAGCCATGCACTGGAAAGGGCTGGCCATGATGAGCAGGGAGCAGGACAGGGATGCAGGAAGACTGCAGCATTCCTTTACCCCTCCTGTCTGCACTGCTCTGCTCTGTTCACTCTGACTCAGTCTCCCAGGCTGACTGCTGAGGGGGTATTTCTGTGAGCAAGGGGCTTCTCTCAACACAAGTGGTAGAGCACTGTAGCAGCAAACAGGTCTCCTACATCCTTTCCTGTTGTCAGCTGAATTAGCACTTTTTTTCCCCAAAGACTCCCCCCCCGCACCACCTGTGGGCCTTTGCTGACGGCTCACCTGGCTTTACACAGCAGCCAGAAACACAAAGAGATTCTTTGTCGAG
This sequence comes from Centrocercus urophasianus, assembly GCF_019232065.1. Classification (NCBI taxonomy): domain Eukaryota; kingdom Metazoa; phylum Chordata; class Aves; order Galliformes; family Phasianidae; genus Centrocercus; species Centrocercus urophasianus. Next base: position 5,641,018 of record NW_024884844.1, read on the forward strand.
TTGGTGTCGTTTTCCCTCCTTTCCCCACACCTGGCTGAGTCACTTGCAGTCTCCTAGTGTGAAACCTGCTACTTCTATCTTGTCCTCTGCAATCTGGGGTGCTAAAAGCAATCTAAACAGCCTGAGTTGCATTTCCTTATGCATCCTAGGAGGAGTTAGGTACTAAACACAGGGGCACCCACATTTGAAAGCAGGCTTCAGGGAGTGATATTCAACATGGAAACTCATGTCCAACAGGATTGACAAAAGCCAAAACCGCTGCCACTGCTTATCCTGCACAGGTAAGTGCCTTCACTGACCTTAGGGCTGGCACCTGTCTCAATCCTTTCCCCCTGAGAAAGCCATAGAAGGTTCTGGCAGGTCAGGAGAGACCCTTTTGCTCCTCCTGTGAGCTATGCATTGAGTCACATTTGTTACCAGAACTAAAAGGAAGCTGCAATGGACTAATCTCATAGTAATTTCCCTGACATTTACTTGCTCTAGCAGATAGAATTTCAGTGCAATAAAGTTTGCTCTCTGGGAAAAAAGCCAGGGTTTGCAGTCCTCACTCAGAAAATCCTTCTGACTTTCTCGAGACCCATTCATTTCATTAAGAAGAATTTTAAAGATCATTAATAAAATGAATTCTGTGATCTCAGTTAGGAATAGTCCTATCACATTTCCCACTCAGCTCACTCGCAATCTGCAATTTGCTGTAAAATGACAGATTGAAGTTTTGCTCACATAACCCATATGTTGCTCTTTACATAGAAGAATCAATCTGCATTTGTCCTTTGGTATTTCACACTTTGTTCTTTGTACCTGGCACACAAAGGAACATGTAACAGCTTTCAAACTAAACAAGAAATTAATCATAGTAGGTATAAGCAGACCTCCACACTCTTTCCTGTCTGAGTGTCATGCAGTTAAATCCTACCATCATTGCTGTGACATGCTTATTTTTTTGATAGGCTGCTTTAGCAAACAGGGAAAATCCCAGTGCTCATCTGTGTGCTCTGGATTTAGATCTAGCACCACGTTCGTTCCAGCTTTCTCATTCATTTGTATTAGAGACAAAGCTTTCACCTGTCCCATGGAGAAACAGACCCTTCTGTCCTAGGCCAAAGCTAGTGTTGGGTGAAAGAAGCTGTTCACCCTCCTAGGAATGACCCCAATAATGCCCTCTTTGAAGAGCCCCAGAGCACGGCAGGGTCAAGGCCTTGGTTCACACCACCCAGTGGACCCTGTGCAATTAAGATATTGGCTAGTAACCACGAGTAGAAGAACATCTTTCTCAATTTGAAAACACAGGGAACAGTTAATTCTTATGCTTTGCCTGTTACTCTCTTTTGGATACTATAATTAAAATGCTCCTAAAATATAGCTCCTTCAGCAGCATAAGCATGCATTCATTTCCACCCTACATTTGAGACAAGCCTGCAAATTTGATTATGGATTCAGTCACATGCACTATGACGATAAGATGATGTCAGTGCAGAGCATACTGCCCCTGGCATCCATAAATATCTAGTTTTTGCAAAACCACACCCTCCCTTTGCGTAGCTGCTGCTCCCTTTTGGTAGGGAACACAACAGAACACAACATTTGTTGAAAGTGCTGAAAGGGCTGGGAGCTTCCCAGAACCACCAGGACATGAGTATTGCCATGTTTACCCCGGGCTTGCCTTCAAGGACTAGCCACACCACACATCAGCCTTGGAACTGCCCTTCTCACCAGGGGTCAGGCACTTTGGGGACACATGCTGCAGCACTCAGTGCTTCAGAGCTACTTACTGAATTTAACTGTAGGCACTGTGCCTTTCTGAGCACTGTGTGGGAGAAAGGAATGTCAGATGGTACGTGCCCTTCAGTGCAGAGATGGTGGGTTAATGGTAGGGAACTGTGCTATCTGATATGCCCATACAAGCAGCCATCCTGAATTAAAAGCATGATCACACTGAGGTAAAGGTCTGTAGTGGGATCTTGTATCTGGACAAGGTCTAGATGGTTTAGGTTATCTTTTCAGTTAAGATAAGCGGGAAATACACTTTATTAATAAGAGCTCTTTCAACACCCTTCTCCAGAAAGAATGAAGTCAGTAAGCTTTTGATCTGATCTTTAGTGAGGAATGTAATAACTTACATTCTTCAGCTTCTGCCAAAGCGACTAATATGAACTCACACACCTAGCTGAGGAAACCTGCCCAGTTTGAATCACCTGAAACTAGAACAGAAGAAAGCAAAATATTTTGATGTAAGTGATCTTTGCGGTGCTAGGATTGAAAGGATCATGTTTCTCTCTGCCCTAAATGCAATTGACTAATGGAGAGCCTTATTTTCCAGTGGACTGTAAGTTTCCACAGTTCCCTCTGAAATCAAGGTGGGCTGTGAAGTCCTGAAAGCTATGTCCCACCCACAGTGCCTAGATGCCATGTTCCACCTGCCTAGCCAGGACCACAGCATTATTTATTCTTCCAACATTTCATCCAAGAAGCAGGGTGAATTCCCTGCTTATGTTTTTCTTCCTTGTGAGCAGCTATTTTACATCACATTTATGTTTTTATAGGTCTTTTCATAAGTAAACATCCTGTTAAGCTCCTATACAGAAGCATTGTGATGATGTGTAGCAGCATCACTTCTGAATCAGGCTGGCTGACAGAAAGACAACATACTCACACTCTTCCCTATGTACATAAGTTCTCAAAGCAGCACCCACGACCACCTGTGCCTACTTCCAGTTTGAATTGCAGTGGTATGACTAATTTCTCCTGCTTCTCAAAGACAATCCACCCATGAGTTCAGCCGACATTGCCAGGCACCAGGCTGCTGCAGGGGCCTCGCCATTTGGAGAACTTCTACCAGTAAGAAGGTCAGGCCCAGAGGACAAGCCAGCTTTCCTGTTGCATAGAAAGCAGAAAGCAAAGCAGCAAGGAGAAAAGGGGTGGACAAACTTGTCCTACCAAAACCAGTCACACAGTGAATCTTTGCATGAAGGTCGGCCAAGAAGACAAGCACAGTCAACAGTGAACAAGATCTGTAAACAAAACACTCCCCAGTGGTATTCAACACAGAGTGCTGGACACAGTTCATCCACCTGTACTGATCCATGCTTGCCATGTAGCGTAAGGAGTGAAGAAGCAGCACAGAACAAAACCAGAGTACACACGAGCTTCCACCTGAGTCTTTTACTGATGTGCACCTTGAGCCATTCACTTCCTTCTCCTCTTCCTCTCTGCTGCTCAGCAAATGTAACCATTTCTGGGGGCAGCAACACTCAGTATGGAGTTCAAAGATCATCCTGTTAAATGGAAGAGTAAGACTGGTGTGGGCTGAACTGCCAGGGGACACATTGTACCTGGGGATCAAGGGCCACAAAACTGTGTCAATCTTCCAGTCCCTCTCTGTTCTGCTAAAAATAGTCTCTTCTTCTGGCTTCATCACTAATAAAGGATGGATTGTATTGTCCAGGGTAGATGCATGAATGTCGAGATCCAGGCAAACCAGTGTAGGGAGGATAAAGTCCATTTCTTTCCAGTTCTGGATTTCTCAGTCCAGTTGGCTGTATTAGTAGGAAAAAAAAACACCACACAAGTCTTAGACAACTCCTCTTTCAAGCACAGCTTTACCACCTTTCCTACCAGTTGTTTCAGTAGATAGAAGGAACAACACGATCACTAATTTTCTCTAAGACTTAGAATTAATTGTACTGTGGGAGATATGCATTTCCTGGAGGGCGGTATTCTGACGCAGCTGAGTTTTGACATCTGGCCAAATAGAAGACCTGAAGCTTACCCATCCAGAAGGTTACCTGACTCCACCAAATGCAGTCTAAATGTACAGTTAATTTTTAATCCAAGAGAACTGTGCTAACGAGCTCAGGCACTAAAATAATTCATCTTAATACAGGATATCATCAGAGTTATTGTTATAAGAAATGCTCCCAGAAAATCAGTTTGTTTCCTGCTTTGAGTATTATCTAGAAGTGCTTTTCTCTCATTTTCCTTCATGCTGTGTAAAGCAGTAAAATTACTCTGGGAAAACTTAAAATACAAGCCAGAAAAGGAAAGTTTTGCTCACTGCTCTCGTTCCTGGAAAGCAGAAGCTCAGTAACTGTGATTTGTGTGAACTCCTGCAATCTTCACTCACATGAATAACCCCTCCCCATCTTGAGATCCTAGACATTTTCCTAGCATTCTTTCAACTGACACTTTTTTGTGATATTCAGACACATATAACAGCTGGAGTTCACAGAACTCCCAATGCCTTGCTGTCTGTGGCAGCCATTTGCTTTGCTCTTTTGTTTTGAAGGAAAGGGATTTATGCTTCCAAAAATAAAGGGATGTTTCTTTGCTATATGAAGTACAAAAGGTTAAGATTTAAGCTGTGGATAGATACCGAGTAATACACATCTGTCATCTGCAACAAGTTCTTGGTGCTTCCATTCTCCTGCATCTCAATGGTCTCTCTGCCCCACTCTTGTGCTCGGGGGTTCTTCGGATACTCGGCATATGGTGACATCTGGAAATCCCCACTCTTGAAAATAAGTTTACTTATGTCATTTTTATTCTTCCTGTTCAGAAAAGAATGAAGGAAAGTCAAAAGTTATAACTAATCCTGATATAAGATCCTCTCCTGTTTCAGTTCATGCCTCTCGTCTCTTAAAAACATATATTTAGAAAGAAAGAAAAATGTATGTGAGCCCCCAGCTATTCAAGTTCCCAAGTGCCTTCTAGGCACTGTGTTATTTCCTAAGAAGGAGGAACTGAAAGCTGCCAGTCTGAACACCACAGAAAGCCCTTATATCACCCCCATGTTGTAGGAGCGGACTTCGGTAACATCTCCAGTGCAAAGAAGATTTCTCTCCAGGAAGGCAAATAGCCTGCCAAAGGCCAGGACCCATGAGAAGACCAATCCATCCCCACAGAGTTCTGCAAGCTGGCACCTGGAGGTGTAGTGACCATCATATCTCCTGGCTGGGCCTTGCTCCTGACTCAAAGCACCGAAGGATGCTGTGCCTACTACCAGTGCTACGTTACTGATCCATCCAACTGCTGACTTCAAACAGAGAGCTGTGAAATCTTAGATTTGGGGTTAAAATGGTTGGGAAGAGAGTGTTACTGCAAGGCAGCCCTTTTTCATGGTTTATAAATCACAAAGCACAACTATCTCAGCAGCACACCTTGCCTAGTTGAAAGCTGCCTGCTGGTACAGGAACTAGGTGTGCACGTGTGTGAGTGTGCCTGAGAGGGAGACACACATGATGAGAGCAGGTGCAGGAGCTGTGCTTGGAGAAGGACCTTGAATGCACTCCAACATCTCTTTACAACAGCCCAGCAATTCTTCCTGTTATCCAAACTCCTCCTTTCTACCTAGCCTGCATTTTTGGAGGACTTACCGGCAGCAGGTGACTATCAGCGCTATGCCCATGATAAGCAGCAATCCTCCTCCCGCAGCTGCAATCACCACTGTAATGAGTTGATATGCTAGGGGCAGGAAAGAGAGAGATCTGCTTAGAGACAGCAGTTTGGCCATAAATATTCATGTATCACAGTTCTCATGCAAGTGGATTAACTGTTTGCTTCCTGCTTTCCTCCCTCTGTAATTGTCATCTGAAGCAAATAGAGCTGGGGGTCTCTCACTGAAGGAAGGATGGGCTCCTGTTGCCAGGGGACTGATTCTCTGCACTGATAAATCAGGATAGCACAGACAAACTTTCATGGATTCACTCTGAATATCTCACTTCAAAAGTGTGTACATGCTATCTTGGCAGAGCATCCATGGAAAGAAAATCTCCAAGGAAAATACTGATCTTGTTGGCAGATAATATCAAGTCAACTTTGTCAAATAAATATTTTGATCAATAAAACAATTTTCGACAGACAGTGAAGAAACACAAAACCTGACATGAATGATTTGTGCTTACTGTGCTTTAGGCATAGTTATTTGCAACCATTTGTTTCAAATTTCCCCCAAATGAAATGACTGATACTTGGTACTTACGGTTCCCACAGTTGAATCCCCCTAAGCCAAATGGGCAACTGACAACAGAAAACAAGAGGGAGTATCAGCAGCTTGCTTGTGCCAACAGGTCACCAAAGCAGCACTAAGAAGGATGGTGGGGTAGGAGGGGGCAGAGCGCTCACCATACCTCACACAGGTCTCATTTTCCAGCTTGTATCCATCTTCACAGGCTGCAAACACAACAGAGAAGGGCCATGAGCACCGCACAGTGGTGCACAGGAGGCACTCACATTGCTGCTTCCCACAGCAGCTTCACCCCCAACCAGCCTCTGGGCTGACAGTGCTGGTGCAGCAGGAAACTGCGTGCTCTGATGCTACATCATCCTCTGTTTTAGGCAAAACACTGTGCACTTAGCTCACCTCCCAGCCTGCCATAGGGTGGGCAGCAAGTAAAATAATTCACGACACAGTCTCTTCTTGCCCAGCTGGGAACTCACTGCACACCTGCATTGTTTCCCAAGGAATATCAGTGTAAAAAGTTTGCATGTGCAATTTGTCTGCTACAACAGGCTGGCAATATCCTAATAAACCAGAAGAGACCACTAGTGTTCTAGCTGGACTCAGGGCTTATGGCTCTTGCAACACCAGTAACAAGCAATATCAGTGCCAGCTGGGAGCAATGTGACTGTGACCTCTCCTTCATAATACAGGTCAGAGAACTTCCCTAAATTCAATTCCAAATTGAATTGGGTTTCAAATCAAATAGTTGAAGTGGAACTACGTTTCACAGAACCATCCAAGCTTGGTTTTAATATTTCCAGTGACAATCAACCGCAACACTCAGTCAGATGCTCACAAAGTTAATTTCCCCAGCCATTAAAAACATTCACCTTCTCTCTGGTCTGCATTATCCCAGTGTCAAATTCCAGCCTTTGGATGGATGTTTTCTGGGTTGGAAAAGGCTACATTATCACATTTCTCCTCCTCACCATCAAATCACCCTGCCTGCCTCTGCCTGTGCACCCTGCCCTGTGCAGTCCCATTGCTCCTCCTGGGAACATTCTCAAGCACTCCCCAGGTGGCAGACAGAGCAGAGCAATACTTGGGGTCACATGGTGGTGCTCCCCTCCCAGCTGCCCCCCAGCCTCCCATGGGAGGCCGGATGGGGCAGCACAATGGCTGTTTCCCCTTTGCAAGAACTTAATAGGAGTTAGCACTCCATGTCTGCACAACCCACAATGAGGGTCGGATGCTTGGGAGACCACAGTTCCTGTTCAGTCAATAAGAGGGCAGAGATTTTAAAAAAGCCTGGCATAGTATGTGCTATAAATATCAAGAGAATAGCTCAGCTTTTGAAAACGACTTTAAAAACCCTGTTGGCCTGGCTTACCCAAACAGGGACAGTGATGCTGACAGACTGGTACATTGCTGGAGCACCACACTGTGCACTCAGTAGCACCCACTGCCACACTGCTAATGACAGCAGGGAGCTGACAGTGGAAAATAAAGACCTGACAGCAAGGGATAGGTTTTTCTCATTTTGCACAGCAAACAAGACTGGTAAGCAGGGTGTGACCACATCTCCTTGTCTAAAGGCGTTATATCACTTACAGCCTGTCAGGCATTTATCTTCACACCACCACTTGCCAAGGGTCATGGACAAGATGAATGGTCAATCCCCAAGATTGGTGGGCATCTCAACTCCCCATTGCTGCCCTCTCTGCCTCTCAGTGTGGATGGAGACAGTCAATATTTCCTAAAAAAAAGTCCTTCTTCCAACATACAAGTTGATGGAAGGAAGGGAAATACAAAAGGGTATTGCCTGGAGATGTAGAGAAGAGGAGAGGCAGGACCATGACCCAAGAGCCAGGGATGTACATTTCAGGGATGCCCATTCTAGGGATGCCCATCCTAGAGCCCACAGCACATGCATTATTTCCAGACACACATGATAGAACCATTGAATCATTTGATTTGCAAAGGACTTTTGAAGACCATCTGGTCTAATCCCTGCAGTGAGCAGGGACACCTACAGCTCCATTAGGTGTCAGAACACCATCCAGCCTGACCTTGGGTGTCTCCAGGGACAGGGCATCCAGCCATCCACTCTGACAGATTCAGAAATGACAAAGCATTTGCTCCTATTTTAATATCAACCCTGCTGATACTGCCAGAAACAATATATAACCACCGTTGCAATTATTATTGATAAACTGGATGAAATAATTAATTAAAAAAACAAAAAACAAAAAACTGGATTTCCTAAGAAGCTCTGCAACAACTGCTGCAACTAGGAAATGGACGCCCTCATCCTATAAAACTCACTCTGACTATTGGCACAAGGACAAAGGCCTTGTTTAAGATGTAGCAAAACAAATTTCATGATCTGAGGAGTAGCTAAAAATAACATAACCCTGAAGCTTAAAATTTCTATTAGGAACCTAGTTTAAAAATAAATTCATAACCATTTTCAGATACTTGCTTATTTAAAAAATAGTGAAGATGTATTGATATAAGCTCGTGAATTTAAAGCAATTATCTGAAGTTCGCCGAGAGTTCAGACAAAATCAAAACAGGCAGAGCTGCACGTCATCTCTGCTCTGTGCCACTGAGCTGAAGCCCAGCACGGTCAGCCCCCCTCCTCCCTCTTCTGCATCGCTGTGACTCACAGCATGCTCCAGAAAAGGATAATATTATTCCTAGAGAGAGACTGCACCTCCAGCATCTGCTGAAAAGTCCCCTAGCTGACTAAAAGGAACTTGAGCTCCTGATATCTATTTTTATTATCAAGCTTCTTGCACACATAGTGATGTGCATGGCACACAAATACACAATCACTGCAACTGACACAAAAAGATTAAGCAAACTCAGGCAAAAAAAAAAAAAAAAAAAAAAGCTGCATGAAGTGCAATACCTCTGCAGGAATGGTCCATTTTATTGTACTTGAAGTACCCGCTTTTGCACTGGCAGAGTGCAACCCCATCGAAGTCAGTGCACTCAGAGGTCTCCTTGTCACATTTAGGGTCCTTCTGCTTGCACAAGCTGCCACCTGTTGGGAAAACGCAGCCAACATCAGCACACTTCTCTCTGAACACAACAGCATGCAAGTTTGCTTTCCCCAGGCATTCCATTCAGCTCATTTCATCTCTCTTTCTCACTTTTTTTAATAATATTTGTTCCATTTTGAGATGGTCAGCATCACATTATGCCACAATTTCATACATATCTACCATCTTTTGTACAAGCAAATTGAGTAGGGGGAATAATAAATATTTCAGCTCAGAGGCTGGAAGGGAAATTAAAAAGAAAAATTTGTTTTGGCTCAAGCAGAAACACATCCTCCCCCTGAGACAGTTCAGCAAAACCATTTTTAAGGTTATATCTCGCGAAGCATTTTGCTCAGCCCAAAAGAGCTTCTTCCATTCCAATAGCAAGCACTGCATTTTCTTCACTTTTGAAACAGAGTTGGTTCTTTCATTTATAGTACTTCGAAGCAACATTTTACCTTTAAAAATCAGGTTTATTGGCATGAGCATTCCGCAAAACTGGGAGTGAACAATGGAAATTGTGTCACACGATTGTGACACAATGGAAATTGTGACACAGTGGAAATTGAGCCTATGTATTTTACTGGGAGGTGGAATAACTGTAACCAACAAATGAAAGCATATGAGAAGCAGGAACTTCTATGGGATGTGTGTCACTCACTTGGAGCTCCCCTTTTACACCCCTCTCCCATAATTCATCATAATTTATCCTTGGATCTGTACTCGCACACCAATAGAATATATTTCTTTCTAAGTTTTTGAACCTGAGGTAACCACTGGATATAATTTTGAGCTAGCTCAATGAAATGATTTAAATTAATTCAGTCTACAGTGCTGAGTTGTGGCTTTCAAGTATGGCATATTTAAAGCCTGGACATAGTCCTGTCCAGCACTGGCAGCCTTCTCCAGACACCTCTGAACTTTGGCAGCCAGAAGACTTGGGAGAGAGGTGGTTCTTGGTCCAGAAACTTGTGAAAAAAAGAGTGATCCATTTTTATATCCCACCGTATCCCAACTCCTGGCCATGTGGGTGGAATAATACATCTCCAAGAACCATGCAGATGTGACTCAAAGGGACATGGGGTAGTGGGCATAGTGGTGATGAGCTGATGGTTGGACTATATGATCTTAGAGGTCTTTTCCAACCTTAATGATTCTGTGATTCAAACTTAAGATGATTCCTGTTGAAGTGAGATGGAAACTTGCAGAGGAATTTTGCTGCATGCCAGAATCTTTCTCTACACTTTCTTAAAGGACCCAACCCAAACAAATCTGCTGTGCTGCTTACCTCTGTGGAGTGGTTTCAGGCTGGAGATGAACTGGCAAGGGTCAGGAGGAGATTTGCAAGCCCGAATGTAGCTTTTCACAGTGCCGACAACATCATAGAAAGTCACGTTGGATGCTAAAGAGAACGTGGATTGCACTGAAACATGCACAACATTTGCCTCCCTAACAGAAAACAAAACAAAACAGCCCTGAGTATCACGGGTCAGTCTGATTTCACAGTTAGTACGTTAGCAACCTGCTAGTTATTAGTGCAAGCAACACTTAACATAGACACGATATCACACACATACTGAGAAAGCTGTCTCAGGCAGCAGATCTGTGGCTGCTCTGCAAGCTGTCCTCAGTAGGAGGACTGGGATGGATGGCCAGGGTGCAAAGGGATTTCCAGTGCGCCCATGCTGCTGCTGGACTTGAATTCCTTAAGCCCAGCACCGGTGGGTCAGACTCAAAATGTGGACCTCTAGCTGAACAACCCAAGTATTCACATGGCTGGCACCATTCCTCACTCTGCCTCGTGGCCCCTTACCTGGTGGCTTTGACTGTGGAGTGGTAGTATCCAGGCAAGCCTGACAGAGAGGCGTTAAGCTGAAAAGAAGAGAAGAAGAGTTGTTGGAATGGAGCAGCACAGCTCCCAGTAGCACCCCTATCCCCAGGACAGACCCCAGGTGTGGGTGGTTGGACAACCTGGATGGTTCAACAATTAGAAAGGCTAAATCCAGACCAGAGAGCCCTGTGGCTGCCGTCACAACCATAAGGGAAGTGACACACGAGGACCCAAGCAATGCTGCTGCCACCCCACAGGGACACTCACCATCGTCAGGATTTCACGCTCCACTTGCAGGAGATCTGCATACTTCCCGTGGGTGACGTTAAGTTTCAGGGGCACCTGACCGATAAATATTCTTACTAAAAAGGAGAATAAGACAGGTGAGTTGGAATACGTGCCTCCTTTCTGTAAACCAAAACTAAGCAACACTGACTCATTTAACACAGAGAGAGATGGGGAAATTTAGTGGCAAGATGGTTTCGGGTGCCAAAGATAATTTATAGTAATTTGGGGTAAAGTAAAATCTTTTTCCCCTCTCTCCAGTGCAAGGAGAGCAAACCAAGTCAAGATGAAACAGTGGAGAAAGGACATTTTCATTTTTTAAACTGCTGGACAGAATGAGCAATGATGTTTGAAAAGAGGCCTGAAAGATGCATTTTTCCATGCTTAGAATTAGATTTGATTCATGGCAACAGAATGCAATAATCCAACTCGTCCAGACTCAGAGAGATAATATCCCTAAATCTTGTATTAAGTGTCATGAGATACTCAGTGGAAATGAGAACTCAGAGCTAAAGTTTTATGTTCCACCAGAAAAACAAATACAGTTGCAGATAACGTTGTAAAGCTTCCAATTCTTTCCCATTCTTTCCCATCTGCAGAGCCTATCTTCACCACATATTTTGTATCAGACAGCTCTAATATAACAGCTTCTGGTAGAAATGAGACTGGAATCACCTTCATGGTATTTACATAATCTGCCCATGGCCCAGTCCAAGGCGTAATCAAAACAACTCTCTAAATTAGAAGCTGACACATTCCTACAAGAAGAAATGTTTCAAAACACCCTTTAGGGGACACCTCAGCCATGTCGCTCAGCAAAATTTCTATGCCTTAATCCTCACTGATTAAGGGTCAGAAGAAACATCAGCAAAACAAATCCCCCCTTCACAATGAGGCATTATAAGTCCTTGGGATTTGAGCCTTTTAATAGGAAAGGAGGGGGCCAGAATGCAAGTCCCAGATAATAATTGTGCTGCACAACAAATGCGAAAGGTAGGAAACAAGACCTTGATCTTACAAAGGCTTTCACAGCTGCTTAATTCCATACAGATGGCTGAGCCAACTGAAGTTAGGCTATCAGTAAAAGTAGTAGTTGGGAGGTATACTAAGCTCCTGAACTTGTCTGAGCCTGGGTTAATTTATTTTAAAGGATTACAGATCATTATCTCCATTATTTTTCCCTTTTTTTTTTTTGCTTTTGTTTTCTTACCTAAGTTGCACTTTCCTTTTTCCATCTCATATCCAAGAGGGCACTGACAGACATAGGAGCCATGGGTGTTGTTGCAGGTGGCCAGTGCAGGACAAGGGTTGGAAAGACATTTATCCACATCTAGAAAACCAGAAAAAAAGACCAGCCTATAGTTGCAGAATTACAAACATCAACAACTGCTGGGCTAAAAAAGATCAACTTGGCTCCTTTTATGTGACCCCCTGAGCATTATCAGATGATTCATTGCATCATTTGCACTTACTGCTTATCCTGTTCTTAATTATTCTGCTGGAGCTACAGGAATAAACACAAAACACTTTCTGTTGGATATTCATTCCGAAGCCCTTGAGACCCAGTGTTGATCCATGCTAATATTAACACCCAGCCTGCTTGCAGCACTGCTCCTGTAATCCCAGAGTGCTTTTCAAAGACAAGCAATGCTACAGCTACGGATGGCTGAAGAACCATGCAGCCCTGCAGTACAGACAGCCCCAGCTGACCCCAGCCTTAGGACACACAACATGGGATTATCCCTGTGCTCTGGGCTGTCTGCCCTGGCTACCTAGCACCAGCAAGAGGGTGAGTGGTGCCTCTGACCTACGCAGCCAGAAACGAGTGACAAAAAATCCACTCCCTTACAGTTATTTAAACTGTATAATGCCATAGATATAATTAATACCGAGCAGTTGAGAAATAACCTTTAAATACCTAATTAGTGGTGGAATATCACAGAATCACAGAATTGTAGGGGTTGGAAGGGACCTCCAGAGATCATCGAGTCCAACCTCCATATACACTACTGCCAGTATTTCACCGAGATTAATGCAGTCGGTATACACAATATCCTACAGTGGCATTAGGGTCAGGCTCCTGAACTTTAAAAACAGAATCGATTTCCATTCGTATAAAGCAGCTCAATACATTTACTTGGGAAGAAAAGGAGCCTGGCAGCAGCGACAAATGAAATCCTTTGTTCTTCTGCGGGGCTTTTTGCTGATAGACCCCTTGCAGTGCACTGCAGTCAGGCATTGCCACCTCTATCCTCCTGCACCCTAAGAGCCTCCTGACCCTTCTGCTGGGCAGGGAAACATCTGGTCCAACTCCAGTGCAAAGAACAGGGACACCTACAGATCCATCAGGTGCTCAGAGCCCCATCCAGGATAAGTATCATTATGGATTCAAAGAACACTCCTGGACCACAAGGTAATTAAAAAGCAAATCCAGAATGGTTGAATAGCACATTTCTCAGCTTTCCTTTCCCAGTCTTGGTTATCACAACACACTCAGCAAGACCACGGTGTATAACCTACCAGGAGAAGTGATGGGTCCTCAAGGAGAAATTTATTTAGTGAGATGGGGAGAGAACAACCATAGGTCACAATAGCAGAAAAACTTCCAATGAAAATACTGACTGCTGGCCAGCTGCCTTTTCTCATAAGAGAGATACTGATCTATTTTTCATGACAAATGTAAAGTACATCCTAAGCTTACCCGGAAGGCCATCAGCTTTATTTTTTTTTTTTGAAATTCCCAATTCCAGTTCAACATTTCAATCAGAAACCTTCACCAAAATGTTCACTTTTTTTTTTTTTTTTTCTTCTTTTTTTTCCCCAGCAGCTCAGCACAATTGTTAAACCTCTATCTTAAAAATACCAGAATGGAGACAGAATTCTTATTCTCAAATCCTGCTGACAGTGGACTTGTCACGTACACATATGTAACCCTTCAAAGACCCTCCACGTGAGACCCTGTTGTTGTTGGCCCTGCTGCTGAGCACTGTTAGACACATTACCTGTTGCTGGAGACGTTGATCTCATGCCAGCTGTGCTACTTGATGGCAAGATGGTAGTTGATTTGATAGAAGTCAATGTAGTTGTGCTCACAGTGGTCCTGCTTGTTGGATGGACTACAGGAGGACTCGTAGCAGGGATGACTTGCTTGGTGACCTTACTAGGCATTGTAGTGGTGGGATCCACAGATTTTGTGCTTTCACCAGTAGTATAAATGTATTTAGTGGTAGTGGGTGTTGGAGCTCTGTGGGTTTTTGTGGTGCTAGCATCACTCAGGGTTGGCTGGCGACTGGCTGGCGTTGTCAGTACAACAGGTTTCACTGTGGTCACTGCCACTGCAGGGACAATGGCACTGCGGCTTGTTGTGGTTGTCAAGGTACTGAGGGGCACATCTGTGGGCTCAGTCTGTGGGGCATCACTGGCTGTGATAAGCAGAGGTGGTGATGTTGCCTTCCCAGAGCTACCCAGCTGGGAGGTAGCACTCCTTGGTGACATGATTTCTGTTACCGGTGTGGCAGCAGACATGGACACAACACGGCCACCGAGATGCTCCATGGGCTCCGTGGGCAGAGGGGGAGACCTGGTCATGTTGAAGGAGGTGTGGTTTTGGAGCTGGTGTGTGCTACTGTGCTTGGTGGTCTCTCGGGAAGAGCTCCCAGCCACTGCAGCTGTGGAGGGCACCCGCCTGGATGCAGTTGTAGCTGTGGGGGTGCTTGCTGGGCCACTGTCACTGGATTGTGAGACAGATGATGGTGATGAAAACAGAGGCAATAAAGATACTGAAGAATAAGATGGGAAAACCAATGAGGAAGTGGGCAAAGAGGATGATAAAGCCTGCAGAGAGGTTGAAGATGCCATCACAGAGGAAGAGAGAGGCTCAGATGGCTCTGATGTTGCATACAGATGAGTTGGAGGTGGTGTTGATGAGAGTGAGTGATGCAGTGATGATGCTGAGGAAGAGCGTGAAGATACTGATGAAGCTAGAGATGACTTGCCAGTGGGCAACAACCTGGAGTCAGTGTCAAAGACAGTTGTATTTTGTACGTTGCCTACAGAAGCAGAAGTCAGTGGTTTGGAAGAGTGCACCAGCAATGGCTCCGTTGATGGTTGAACAAAACTGCCATCACTGGATATGTTGTTCTTCCTGTCCTGTGCCACAGATGATTTTGATGAATCAGGAGGGTTGGAAATTTCTGAAAAAAATGTGGAACTTTCAGAGGAGTCAGCAGAGGTGCTGCTGTTTGAGATAGATAGGAGAGTCCTTTCTCCTCCTCTGGTGTATATGGTTGAAATGTATGTGCCGTCTGTATGAGAAGCTGAGGTCCTTTTCTCTCCATCAATGCTGCTGACTGGCTGATGGCTACTTGGAAAGCCTGCAGTAAGAAGACAAAATGCATCAGAAGGACAGAAAAAAAAGAAAAAGAAAAAAAAAGAAAGCATTTTAATGTCATATTAAAACTATTTGATAAATATATAAAATGTTCCTGTCTGTAAACTGGCCCATACCAAAAAATAAGAGCATCATCCAAGCATAGCTATTGAGCTACCTACCACTCCTTAGCTTGTTCAAAAATGGTGAACTCTGGCAGACATAAGGCACCCAAGAAAAATGCAGGTTTCTTACAAAACTCTTCTTCCAGCATTGCTTTTCTAATGTGACTGAGCTCTTATCATTCTGTGATATTCTGTGGGAAGCTAAGTAGCAAGTCATCTTTCTCTTTATCTCTCAATTTACAAAACTCATATCCTCTCCCTCTTATCCTCCATTCAAAGCACATCTTTGTTCTTCAGCGGGCTTGCTTTTAGGCACACTGAACTTCATGACTCTATAGGATATTATTGTGTTATGTTAATTTGCATCTTATCATGAACTCATTGATTGAAAATTTTGCAGTCAGGAAATCCTAAATGAGTAGCATATCAACCTGCAGATCATTTAGCATTAAAAGAGAAGTCAATCTTATACTACAAATTTCAGAATGTATAGATAACTTCAACAATCACTACAAATGAAAAAAAAAAAAAGGATATTAAAAAATGTAAAATTTCATTTAAGTATATAATTGATTCTCTATAACAGACTCTATAATTCATGCTGATCCACAGCATGAAACACTTCTTAAAGGATTTCCCACAAAGAAAACAGTTAGGATGCAAAAAAAGCTTTCTATGGCCATCAGAACAGGAGAGCTTCCCCGCTAGTGCCCACCTTGGAGCTTCACCTCTGGAGTGACTGCCATGCCAGTGGAGCCTGCCTTTGAGTCCTCAGCTGCCGGACGCATGAGAACACCTTCCCAAGGACACCCAAGCATGGCACTGAATGTACAACTGACTGAAAGCTTTGCATATTACATAAGCAAATCCAGGACAGCGGGAACATTAAAAACAAACAAACAAAAAAGATGGGAACATGCTGACTTACTTGTGAGATCATTTTGGAAGGACGAATCAGTGAGTAGCTTGGAAGAATGGGTGAAGAGCGTCTCTGTCGCGAGGCCTTCGCTGCCAACCGAGGTGTTGGCCATCCCACTCTGCTCCACTGACACCAGCCGAGTCGGCTCTGAAGCACTGGTGGTTTCGGTGTGGGAAGCAGAGCTCTCTGTGGTATGGGTCAGCACACTGATCGTCACCGGTGTCCCCTCTCTGCCACCAGCCAATGTGGCTGAACCATATACGGGATTGGTATGGGGGCTGGAAATCCCTTCCTCCATACTTGAGCTGCTTAGTGAGTCATGGCTGCTTCCCACAGCTGAAACAGGATCAAAAATTGGGTACGTGATTTTACCATCTCAGATGAGAGAATGCTCGCGAGCTATACAGTAATTCTAGTTTGAAATGAAGATTAAGAAAATTGCACAGATAAATACAGGAAAGGTGGATCTTGAATATCTATCACCTTAAATAATGATTTAACAGATCAAGCTTACTTCAAAGGAGGAAGATTATTTAAATGTACAGGGTACCACATTAGGCTATTTATAGTTATCAGCCCAGCCCAGTTAGGTTGTAGATGACAGCACGAAAAAATAGCACAGGTTTCTGAGACTGCTTCAGTAAATCATCCATAGCTGCAGATACACAATACCAACAAGCTCAACCAATGACAAATACACAATACCAACTAGCTCAATCTTGACAGATAAACAATACCAATGAGCAATCACGACAGCTTATAAATATTGCTCACAACACCTGCAACAGCTCTGAATAGCACTGCAGAGAGGAACTTCAACCCCATGGAAGAGCCAAGGGCAGGGAAGGGGGGTTGTCCTAATTCAAATGCCACTGAGGAACTCAGAAAGACTCACTGGAAGGTTCAGCAGCAGAGAAGTAGGTGGACACTCTGGATGAAAAGGTGACTTCAGGCTCCATGTATGCTGTATGGCTGGAGGAGACATGTCTGCCTTCAGGCCACGCTGGGGAAGATGGGATGGAACTGGAGAGGGGCTCCCTGGCCATAGCTGGGTGAGATGTAGGGCTTCCCACCACCATGCTCCATGTGCCATGGTTTGTTGCATCCTGAGATGTCCTTTCCTCATGGGTGGAGAGCATGGTTAGAATGTATGTAGTCTCAGTAGGAACACCAGAAACCTGTTGTCCTCCCTCTGGAACTGCAAAGCAGAGATAGACATACATATATATATATTCCATTAATAACAATTTTGAGGCCTCAATGAGGGCCAAAATCTGAACATGCCCATTCCGAAAGGGATGAAACAGGGAGAAAGGCAAGCAGCCCAGGCAGAGCTGCCTCCGCCGCACATCCTGCAGGTCAGCACTTCTGTCCTGCTCACTGCAGAGGTGTGAGCTAGTGGCCAGGGAGCTCAGAATGCTCTCACTCTTTGAAAAAGACAGAATTTTAAATG
>NW_024884844.1:5659084-5817175 GCF_019232065.1 Centrocercus urophasianus
ACACTCTTCAAAACTTGATGTTGAAATATTAAGAGCTGGACGGTGGGAACCCGGTCCTTGGTTTGAGGGCGGAGTTCAAATTGTTGCTCCATCACAGTCTATATGTGTGGTCTTGAAAAGCTGCTTGACTGTCTACATCCTGACAGGAAAAGCTGAGATTTCAATAGAAAATCTAGCTTACAACCAGAAAGCAAGGGTAGGAACTTGGGTGGGAGACCCTTCATGGCAAACCCACAAAACCCACCTGAAGAACTTGGTGAGAATGAAGACACTGAAACACCAGGAGGAAACACAGGCAGCGGCTTTGTTGGAAGCTCATCAAGGTCAGCATCACGCTGTGAGACATCTCTCTGCCTGCCTGGCTCTGTCACAGAAGACAGCAGAAGGACCACGTCCAGGGAGTTGGTGCCAGCTGGAGCAGGAGCAGAGCTGCCTGCACTGGTGTCTACCACGGGCTCAGTGGTCATGTTCCCACCTTTGGTGGCCATCACCAAGCTGGGTGTGCTGGTGACAGAATCGTCAGGCAGCCTTCCTCCTTTGGCTGAGGTTGTAGCCCCTTTGGCTGGGAAAAGATACAAATTGGATTTATACACGTTAAAGTGCGAGCAGATGGGTCCACTCTCTTCTATCTCCACCCTCAGGCTGACAAAGTGGGTACAAATATAAGGCGGGAGGAGACTTAAACCTCGAGATGTCTGAGAGGACACGATCCTCCCCAGCCCGAGGATCTGGGGAAAGGCTGCTCACAGGACTGCACCCTGAAGAGGGCACCAAAAACAAGAGGTGGAAGCGCTGGTGTGCTGAAAGTGAAATGTTCCTTCATAATGCCCCAAAGCATTGCCCAGCACCTTCTAGAGAAAAGGAGGCTCAGAGGAGACCTCATTGCTCCCTATAGCTGCCTCAAAGGAGGTTGTAATGAGGTGGAGTTATCTCTTCTTGCAAGGAACAAATGACAGGTTGAGAGAGAATAGCCTCGGATTTCACCAGGGAAGGCTCAGGTTGGATATTAGGAAAAATTTATCCACTGAAAGGGTTGTGAAGCATTGGAATAGGCTGCCCAAAGAAGTAGTAAAGTCACCATCTGTCGAGGTACTCAGTGTGTAGATGTGGTGCTTAGGGACATGGGTCAATGGTAGACTTGGCAGTGCTGCATTAACGGTTGGACTCAATGACCTTAGAGGTATTATCCAACTGAAATGATTATATGATTCTAACATCTCCCTCATCCCTCTCCGCACAGACTGGAGGCCTACAGGATGAGGCCCCCGAGGACAGACTGAGCTCACCTGTGGCAGAAGCACTGCTTGAAATGTCAAGCAGTGACCCTGGGGAGAATGCAGTAGCCCCAGTGCCACCATCAGCCCCTGCTCCCAAAGGCTGCCCAGGAGACAGGGTCCAGTCTGGAGGGTCAACAGTTTTGGCACCAGAGGTGGAAATTTCTGCCGGATGGACCAGGGTGGTGCTGGCAGGCAGAGACCGCAACGTCCTCCCAGTGCTTCTGGTGGCTGTGGCGGACATGAAGTCACTGGTGGTGTGGAAATCAGTTCTCTTCTCTGTGGCCAGGGTGCTAAATGGCATATGGCTGCTTCTGGAAGCTGAGACATGATAAAGAAAAAAATTGCAAATGCAAAACTGTAACATATATATAACATTACAGATGAACATTCTGCCAGTAGAACCCAGAAACAACAAGCGCATGTATAGGCAGAAAATAAAAGAAGATGCCAATTTAGAGAAAAAGAGAATTTCTAAAGATGTGACTCCTTCCCGTAGAAATTTTTCTTGTAAAAGATGTGGTTTGATGCCACAAAAAGTGATGTTATGTAGAAACTGTTGAACTACTACACCTTGCACTTGATTTCAGCGTTAAGTGATTGAGGGCACTCTATCCTGCTAGAACAAACACATCTCTTAACAAGCCTGAAAAGCCTGGAATACAGCTCAGACAGGGCACAACGCTGAGCAGCAAAGTGGCCAGGGAGAACAGGTCATGAAGGAATGGGCTCAGAGGGACTGAATTCCCTCAGCACTACAACCAGGTCCAGGAGCGAAGAACAGAACGAAAGACCTGAGACCACATACAAATTGTCCTGAAGCTGATTTGGTTTTGGGAAGCAGCACAGCCCATGGGGAACATCACAGGATCTGAAGTTGGGTCCCTGGGATCACAAGGACACGATCGAGTCTCCACTTGCTTAGTTCCCATGTCGAAGAAATAGTGATAGCAACTGGAAATGGCAAAGAATTTTGAAATGATTTGAAAGTGAATTTTTCTTGGCCCAAGGAAACTTTCCACATGTGTGCCTTTTCTGTAAAAACACCAAGCCAAACTTTCTCCTCCTTAAAAGCATTTTCTATATAGTTGTAATACATTTTGAGATGTGCAGGTAGAGTAGGATAAAGTAACCATCCTCCTTATACTCCTCACCTATGGAAGGGCCTTCTGCAGAAGAAGGAGAGAGTGGCAGTGAAGGCTCTGCTTCAGGCTGGCTGGAAGCTGTGGTCTCCCTGGACCCAGGCACTCTGTGGGTCTCTCTTACAGAAGAGGCAGGTGGTGATCTGACAGCGCCTGAGGTCCCAGTTGCACCACTGCTGGAAGCAGAGACTTCTGCTGCCCATCCACTGCTGTTTGTGGCAGACCTTGGAGGTCTCCCCCCGCTGCCGGTGGCTGTGGCTGAAATGTAGGCACTGGTGGCAGAGGATGCTGTGGTTTCTTCCTCTGCTGTTGATGTGTCAGTTGGCTGGTGGCTGCTTCTGACACCTGAGATACAAGAAAACCAGATCTGATCAATGCATACGGAGTTACACAGATGATGGGTAGTCTTCATATGTATATATATATGTATATCTTTATAAACAGCGACTGCTTTTCTCAGTACGGGAGACTCAAGTAGGCCACTGATATTTTTCAGTTTTTCAACCAGAAGCTGAACACCACTCCCAACCTTCCCCCAGTCCCAGTGCAGCCGCTCATCCAACACCGACTGATGGCGTTATCTACAGGAGAACAATGCAAACTCAGTGATGCAAAATCCAACTCAGTCACACAGCAACCACATACCTGCAAATGTACGTCTGGAGGCAGAAAGCGAACTGGCAAGCAAAGGTTCTCGGGGCTGTGTAGAGAGGTCTCTCTGCCAGCTGCCAGCTCCATGTGTCCCAGCTTCCGAGGAGGACAAAGTGTCCCCTGAAATGCTGGTGGGCTCAGGGCTGGTAGCAGAGCTCGGAGCAGAACCCAGTGTCCCCACTGTCATGTCGGTGAGCACAGTGGACACACCTGAGTGCAGCATCACCTCTCCGGCAGTTGGGATGCTCCTGGGCTCTTGACTGCTGTGAGAGGCTGAAAAAAGAGAAAAGAAATAGAAAACTGCACAAACTGAAGCAGCTGGGAAGGTTTTGTCCCGGCAGACAATATATGTGTGAATATTTACTACTGGGAAATCATTAGGGCAGGGAAAAACCAATCTCCACATAAGAACTCCTGAAGTAATAGCTTGCAAAATTCTACTGAAGGTTTTCAAAGAAAATCTATCCTCCTCTTCCAACTAGAATAATATTTATCCATACTTTCATTTCTGTGAAATGTTTTTAAACGTACAGAATGTGCCAAGTACAATATTATTCCTCCTTTCTTTAAAATAGAAAGGATGTATTTTGTTTATAAAGACTCTTTAAATAATGTTCTGACTTATACAGCTAGCCATCAAAACTCACATGTGGAAGTGCTGCCTGCGTTGGCAAGCAGCAGATCTGCAGAGGACATGGTGGCCCCAGTGCCACCATCAGCCCCTGCTCCCAAAGGCTGCCCAGGAGACAGGGTCCAGTCTGGAGGGTCAATAGTTTTGGCACCAGAGGTGGAAATTTCTGCCGGATGGACCAGGGTGGTGCTGGCAGGCAGAGACCGCAACGTCCTCCCAGTGCTTCTGGTGGCTGTGGCAGACATGGAGTCACTGGTGGCCTGGAAACCCCACATTCTCTTCTTCAGTGATGAGCCTTTGGATGGTTGGTGGCTGCTTCCAGCGGCTATGGCACAACAAAAGAGCTGGATTTACGTGTATGAAATTATAAACAGATGGATCCGTTTTCTTCCCAGATGCTTACACTGCATGTATGCATATTAAGCAAAGGAAGTTTTCAATCTGGACAAAGTGCTCTTCTGGAAAGGCACGGATCTCCTCCATTCAGGGTCACCCAAGTTATTGCTCGTGCAAGAACTGTGGCTCAAAGTCACGAAAGCACTGCACCAAAACCCCCATGGAAAAGCCTACAAATGGTGGAGTAATCCAGCTCACTCAATGAGAAGTTGTTTATTTTGCACCCATCCCACTCCAAATCCCAACAGCCTGGCTCTACCAAACACATGCAAAACATAGCACTGGTTCAAGAGAGCAAAAGCTACGCAGAGGCTTCCAGATATTCTGAAGCTGTGACACAAACCTGAGGACCAGCAAGGCTCACCTGTGGAAGTGTTTTTGGAGGTGGGTGATCCTGTGAACTCAGGGCTTGTGGAACTCCATGCAGCATTCTCAGGATCCAGCATGGTCCTTCTTGCACCCATCTGGGTGCTGGGAGCATGGGGAGAAGAGGGGGGCTGACCCGGGGAGCTGGGCACAGGGGTGGTGGGGAGCACACTTTGGGCCTGCGATGCTGGGGATGAGGATAGAGCTGGTCCTGGCGAAAATGTCCTATCTGTGTCCACAGGATGACTAGGAGAAGCCAGTGCCCTCCTGCCTCTTGCCTGGCTTTCAGCAGCTGCAAAGAGCAAGGGAGAAGAGAGAAACTGATCTTCCCGCTGACCAGGTCAGGGTTGAAGCAGCATCACCCAGAGTGGTACCTAGTGCTACCCTATGCAGTATATTAGGGTCATTTCCCACATTTCCTGCATTTATTGTAGAACATGCTGCCAGAGAGATGGCTGGGAACAGAGGGTTTCCATCACCAAAACATGTCAGCATTCCAAAATCTGTCTGCATTTGTGCACAGCAAGAGAAAATTGGATTTATTGCAAACCACTACAAACGTGTAAGGTGGGGAGTGCTCTGCCAGGACACCCAACAGCTGGCAGCCAGGCATTTGCCTGGGATGTGCTCCTGCTGTAGTCCTCAACCAGGAGAACCCAAGGAATTAAAGAACTAAAGACACCCTCTTCACTCATATTCCAATAAGGCCTTTATCTCACCCAAGGGTGATAAGCAAAAAACGGAAACAGAGATAGGGCAAGAAGCGTGTGGGAATCTGAACATCAGAACTCACCAGGAGGGGAGGCGGGGCCAGGAGGGCTGCTCCTTGTGCATCCCTGTTGTTGCAGGGAGAAAGTGCTGGTGCTGGCAGGGGGAGCAGTGTACTCTGCCTCTTGCCTGGTGCCACGCAGCGCCGTGGTGAGCTCCAGGTCCCCCACGAGAGAGCTGGAGGTCCTCATGGCCATGTCCAGGCTTCTCTTCATCTGATGGCTGCTGATGATGGCTGAAAGGAAGAGCGAAGAAAAATCCCATTGGTGCTGATGTGTGAGGCCAAGATCTGAGCTCATTTGCACTAGAGAAAGTTCTGCATAATCATAACACAGCCATGACATTTAGTTTTGGATCCGCACCAGTGTAAATTGGATTGGTTGTTGGTGCCAAATGTCAAAACTCACCACTGCGTGCAGGAGCAATGGCATTCAGCACCCCCACATGTTTTGTGTGCATGAGGAAGAATAAATCTTCAAAGGAGAGCAAAAATAAAACCCCAGGCTCCACGTGCCCATCACAGGGTAAAGGAGAGACACGATGGTGTGGATCACCCTGGCATCCTATGCTCTGCAGCCCTTCCAGAAGCAGGCAGGTGGCCATGAGCACAAGAGCCTCTGGTGCAATTTCCAATTCTCTGAAGTCCCTCTGAAAATGATAGCAAGCAGCACAAGCCTCAGCCCCAAACACCCAGCAAACACCCTGGCATACAACATGGGGACCCAACAGAAATCAGCCAAACATTGACCCCTAGGTGATCTAAGCAGATCCCACCTTTAAACTCGACATGACCATAGGCATCAAGAGAAATATTTTGCTTTCAGCCCAAAGCCATCACACCACTTGTGGGAACCAGTGTGCGCATTTCCCATTAAAACTAGTCCTCATCCTCACCAGGCAGAACAAGGCTGTGAGAGGCTCTCTTTGCAAGCAATAGCAAGCTGGCTGGTTTGGGGAGCTGAGTTACAGCACAGCCAGGACAAACAGATCAGATTCCAGCAGATTTCCCAAGGCCTTGGGTTGGCTGGGTGTTGTGAAATGGCAGCACAGGCTGCTCAGGGAGGTGGTAGAGTCACTGTCACACAGAATCACTGGAGGTGTTTGAGAACCATGGAGATGTGGCACTGAGGGACATGGTCAGTGGGCATGGTGAGAATGAGCTGGGACTGGACTTGGTGATCTCACAGGTCTTTTCCAACCTTCATGATTTCCAACCTTAACATGAGAACTTGAGTTGGGTGAGACCTTTAAAGACCATCTGGTACAAACCCTTGCAATGACCAGGGACACCTACAGCTCTACCAGGTGCTCAGAGCCCTATGCAGCCTGACCTTGAATGTCTCCAGGGACGGGGCATCTAACATCTCTCAAGGCAACCTGTTCCAGTGCCTCACTACTCTTACTAAAAAAAACTTTTTCCTTATATCCAATCTAAATCTCTCCTCCCTTAGTTTGACACTATTTCCCCTTACCCTACCACAGCAGACCCTGATAAAGAGTCTGTCTCCTTTCTTACAGCCCCCCTTTAGATACTGAAAAGCTGCTCTCAGCACTCCCCACAGCCTTCTCTTCTCCAGGCTGAACAGCCTCAGCTCTCAGCCTGTCCTCATAGTGAGGTGCTTCATCCCTGGGATCATTTCTGTGGCCCACCTCTGGATGCACTCCAACAGCTCCACATCTCTCCTGTACTGTGGACTCCACCTCTGGACACAGTGCTCCAGGTGAGCTCTCACAGCACAGAGCAGAGGGGCAGGATCCCCTCCCTTACCCTTTTGACGCAGCCCAGGACATGTTTGGCTTTCAGGACACACTGTTGGCTCACATCCATGATCCTATGCAGGGACAGGTGGTGAAGGCTCAGCCCTGGATGCGTCCTCAGCCATGGGACAGCACAACACCAAAAACCACAGCACTGCAACATCTCACAGACATCCTTGGGTCCATCTCGGGCTGAGTTGAATGTAACGCAACGCAGCCTCCTTCGGTGGCAACGTGGCTGCAAGTGCAGAGCCCACATCTGCAGAGTTGCATCATCTCAGCATCACCCGAGGCTCGGGGTGGGGAAAAAGTCATCTAAACTTAGAAAACTCCCGGCTGGCGGGGAGGCAAAGCCGAGGAAGGAGCGCGGGCTCGGCAGGAGGAGGAGGAGCGGGGGCACGGCGCTGCATGGGGAGCGCGGCTGCGGATGTCGGGATCATGGGCGGAGGCCGCTTAGGAGCCAAGCAGGGTTGTGCGAACAAAAGCTGCAGCCCTAAATCTGGACCTTTCAGGGCACACTGGGATTTTCAATTTCCTTCCTTGTACTTGCCCTGAGAGGAGCAGCTCGAGGAGTGGGGGGGGAGGAGGAAAACCAGAGCTTAAAAAAATGTTCATGCTCAGAGACCGGTCAGCTCAGCGTAAACACGCCGATAATGTTGCTTCGAGCAGGTCCCTCGTGTGCACTAAGCACGGGAAGAATGCAAGAGGTTTTTCACCACATGCGCTTAACCCTTTTCGCTAATTCTTTCAGCGTTGCAGCCGCTTCCCCCCTCCTCAACAAGGAATAAGAAGGAAGGATTTCTCCAGCCACCAACTGCTCCAACCCATCGCAGCCGGGGCTTCACTCCAGCCACTGGCCCTGTGGGTTTCGAAGCCCCCATTGTGGGTGGCAGCAGCTGGGATACCGGTGGCCATCTGTCTGCTGGTGTCCATCTGTCCATGCTGCAATGGGGACAGATGTCCTGGGGCTGGGCTCAGGCTGCACTCCCGGGGCTGCCACCAAGGACGATAAGGGCTGGGTTTGCTTCTTACCCTTTCTAATAACTCTATGCTCATGATTCCAGAGCCCCAGGCTCAGAGCTACCATGAGAAAAGCAAAAACCTCAGCAATTCCTTTTAAAAGCAGTGCCCTGCAGCTCAGAGAGAGGTACTTGGAAATAAAGAGCACTCACAAACCAAGGGCCGCCTCCAAAGGCCAAGGACAAAGCCCACACCACAACAGGATGCTGTCCTGCTTGCCTAGGGCTTTCCAGCCATACCATTTGGTGTTCCAAACAGTGCTCCAAACAGAGCCACCGCCACCCAGGTCCCAGCTCCAGCCCAGGAACCTGCACCTCCTGCTCTTCCACTTGGATAATCTGGGCTTAACACACAGGTCTCCGAAACCCACACTGGTGGACATCAACCGACCCACAGTTGGAGCAGCACCCTGAGCCTCTCTCTAGTCACCAGCTGTGGATTCCACACAGCTTTTGACAACTGAATTTTAAAAAGCCCTGTTTTACAGTCCAGCCTTTGGAAAACACCTTCAAATACAAATCTATTTCTAACAAGCTCTCCATACCCACACAGAAACTCCAGCAAAACCCCCTGGAGCCAGAAGCACTAGCTGACAGACACCTCATTCCCTCTTTAAATCCTCCAGGCTGTTCCCTGACAGCAGTGCACCAGGAAAAGTCACCCACGCAGTGCTCCTCGCTCCTCTTTCCAGGGATTTAAGGTCCCCCTGGAGCATTCCAGAGCAAAGCCAGCAGTGTGGGCAGAGCCGTACGCGACCTGATGTCACTGCAGCATTTGCTCCCATCCGAGGACAGTGCTGCTGGAGACCGTCAGACGGCACCGGGAGGAAGTCTGCTGGCAGGGCTCCACCGCAGCGCAGTTGCTAGGTCACTGGAACAATAAAAAGGCAAGAAAAAACATCCTGGCTGCAAAAAGAAAAAAAAAAAAAAAAAAAAAATTGGGAAAAAAAAAAAGGAAAAAAATGAAAGAAAATAGCTACGGCAGCTCCATGAGTGTGCACAGCGTTGGTGAGGGGAGGTGGAATGAGAGTTGGGAGTGCAGGACAAGGCTGCTGCTGGTTTTTATGGGCTCAGAAGTTTGCTTATAAGACAGTCCTTCCTCACACAAATAAGGAATTAATGGAACCACGGAGTTTGCCTGCAGGGTTTGCGATTGTTACGAATCTCACCCAGGGTTGGCAAGGACAATAGTTCAGGGGAAGGTGGCCTTGCTTCTGGCGAGGCCAGATTAATTACCCATCGAATGCTGATAAAGACACACAGCCTCCCAGCAGCACCCAGCTCCCAGCAGCTGCCCCACATGTGACCATGGCCCACTGGGGCAGAGGGGCTGATCCGAGGTGGGGTGAGAGCAGCCCATGCATTGCGGAACTCCACTTTGCTTTCTGAGCCTTGCACTTCATTCAGGGCCAGGAGGGAGCATTAGCTCATTCTGCCTGACCTCATGTGTAACAGAAGTCACTGAATGCAGCATATTTACTCCCAGCTCAGTGCCTTGGATTTGACTTAAGCAGAGCTTGCAAGGAAGAAGAAACACACACTGGTGTTGATGGACTGGCCTGGATGCCAGTGGGGCTGCTGGGTTTGGGATGGTATGGGGGTAGGAGCCATGTGAGCCCTTCTAACAGCGCATGGGCTGTGCCCACAGTGGGGGAGAGAGCAGCAGCCACAGAGCTTGGTTTAAACCAGAGCCATGGCAGTGACATGAGTAGACTGGACAGCATGGAACAGGGGTTTGGTGCCACATTAGGGCTTAAGTAGGATTATGCTGGTTTTGGTTTTTGGTGTTTTTTTTTTTTTTTTTTTTTTTATTGGAGGGGTTTTCTAAGCAGCATCACACTGGGAGGGGAGGAACGTGTTCACTCATTGCATAGGAATGGGTTGGGAGCACACAGCCAACCTGGGAGCTGAGGGCTGCTGACAGGACTGGAGGGAGGGGAAGGTCCCCAGGCCACTGAGCTGGGAGCTCCAGACCAGGCCTTTGCCCATCATTGCTGCACTCCCATTGAGACCCATGGATTCCCTGGTTTGGGGTCTGTGCAGCAGCCAAGCCCTGTAGGTGCTGAGAGCTGATTTGCCCATGGCCCCACATGGGGCTGCAAAGCAAGACTTGTGGGGCTGCCCCTACCCAACCCTCTGAAAACACCTTCACTGTGACTCTGTGCCCCCGATCAAGTTTCCCTCCTAAGAAATGTCCCTTTCAAAGGGCTTTTATCTGCAGGGCTGGCTGCTGCTTTCATCCTGTAGCCCATTCTGCATCTGCTGAAAGAGCTGATAATGTCCCGAAAGAATTAACATTAGTCCTGTAACCGAACCCAAATCCAACAATGATGAATGTTCTTTCCTTTGAGCTCTCCCAGGCCTGTACCAGGGGTGAGGAGCTCTCTAAGGATGCCTTTGTGAGCCGAAGCCACCGAAACCCCACTCCTCATCCCCCAGACACAGAGACAATTGTGCCCAGCTCTAGCCCTGAGATAAAGGATGAGTTACAAGAGCAGGACTGTGCTCCACAATCGCAGCCCTTGATCGCAGGAATAGCAAACCATGCTGTTTGTTTGCCAAGGTTTGCACTCCTGGTCGTGCATTCGCATGGCAGCACTTGGCATAGCTCAGTGCATTCCTCCCTTTTGTGTTACCTCCTAAACCACCTCCACTTGTCAGCTCGGGAGATCTTGCAGCTATACGACAAACCTGGCCATCACTTGTATGTCTTTCTTCCCAGAAGCTTTAGCTACCAGCTGCTATGGTTTCCCTGATAACAAAGTGTTCTCTTACTGATAACAGCACAGATGCAGCCAAACCACTATTCAGAGATGCTGACAAACCCCTCCCCAAAGTAAATGTCTGAAAATGCAGTAGATAACCATCTTTGGGGTGATCCTGCGAGGGGAGATGGCTTCAGTTCCCTTCCAAGGCCCGCCTTGTGCTTTTACAGAGCCAAAGCCCAAACCCTTCCAACACCCGAACTCCAATTTACACGCACCCCAGAAGCGCTGTTCTGCCCCACACCAGCCCTGCTGGGCTGCAGCAATGTGGCCACCACCACCCCAACTTCACACCATTCACCCCAGCCCCAGCACAGCATGATGTTTCACACCGGCTCCTCAGGGCTTCAGAGATTTTCCACCAGAGGAAGGGTGTTACCAGCAGTGTCCCGACAGGCGGTGACGCGGGTGATTGTGCTCTGCAGCCCCCAAGTTCCTCCCATGGCTGCAGAGGCAGGGTGCTGTGAAAGCTCCTGAGCAAACACAGCAGCAAAATGAAGCCCTCCTTTGCTACCATGGGTCCACAGGAGGCTGCCCGTGTACCCAAAATCCCTGTACAGAGTTTCCCAGAGATGCCCAAAGCATGCAGAAAAACAGTGACAGATGTCCCAAAGGTGCATGCGCTGCCATGGGGGTGTCACGGCAGCCACCCCACATTGTTGGGTAGGTGCAGAGAAACATTCCTCAGCCCCTCCTCGCTAAATCAGATTCGAGTCAAAAAGGACATTTCCCTACTGCCCTCACAGCCATAAGCTCCTTTCTCCCTCTCTAATGACAGCCCCAGGGGCTAACTGGGCCTATTGGGACAAAAAGCCAAATTTTCTGCAGCTCTCAGTGCAGATTTTGGCAGCATCGCCCACAGCCGAGGTGCTGACAACAGTGGGGAGATGCTCACAGCACCAGCTACAAAACCAGCTACCAAAAGAATCCGCATCAGGACAGAGCAGGGTATTTGTACACCTAAGCCCCCTGAAGAGATCTTCCTGCATGGAGGACAGATATTGTCAAATGCCTTCATCCAGAGCCACAGCAGGACTGGATGTGGACACCAGCACCACGGGAGATGGGCTGGCTTGTGCACTTGGTTCATCAAATAAAAGATATTTCTATTCCTTGTGAATTTTATATGGGTTTATCATCTCTTTCTCTGCCTAAATGCTGACAGCCCTAAAAACAAACCATCTTCTGCCACGAGTAGAATTCTGAACCCAGCCACCTCCATCAGCAAAACCCTGCAGGTGTTTCACCTTGCTCCAGCTGCCACTTCTTCAGGATGGGCTCACCATGCACAGCATATAGAAAAAGCTAACAGCAGGGAAGGGATGGGACCCAGCATCCTAACACCTGCAGTACGGACCTCACCACTCTGACCCTAGAACAGGCCCTCATTGTAAGCAGAACTAGTTCTTATCCTGCTTTCTCTTGAGCATCCCACTTTGACAGCAGCACTTCTACTACACAGGCAACAGCTCCATGGGCAGCCTGAAGGAGCTGAAGTTTACAGAGCTTCCTTTACTCGAGGGAACTGCATTTTTCTAAGATTATATTATAACTTGGGCTGGCCGCTCAGTAACGCAACATCATTTCCCTTTTGGGTGGGAAAGTTCTCTCCTTGTCCTCTGATTCGAATGATTTCAGCCTGAAAGGATGAGCACGAGTTCTCTGCATAATCAAAGAGCCATCTTGATGCTGTGGTACAGTACAGGGGCATTAAAAATGCATGGCTGCTTCTGCATACACGTTGGCAAAGAGGGCAGAAGGGAAGGGTGGCCAGATGCAACAAACCCACACTCATAGGATCATTAAGGTGGGAAATGACTTCTAGGATCCCCAGTCCAACCACTGACCTGTGCCCACTGACCACGTGCCACATTGCCACATCACAGTTCTTGAACGCTTCCATGGATGGTGACTCCACCACGTCCCCGGGCAGCCAGTGCCACTGCATCACCACTCTTCCAGAGAAGAAATGTTTCCTAACATCCAACCTGAACCTC
The DNA here is from genome assembly GCF_019232065.1 of Centrocercus urophasianus. Lineage (NCBI taxonomy): Eukaryota > Metazoa > Chordata > Aves > Galliformes > Phasianidae > Centrocercus > Centrocercus urophasianus. The sequence continues at coordinate 5,671,852 of NW_024884844.1, forward strand.
CCCTGGTGCAACTTGAGGCCATCACCTCTCATCCTATGGCTGTTACTTGAGAGAAGAGGTCAACCCCTACTTTGCCCCAACCTCCTTTCAGGGAGTTGTGGAGAGCCATAATGTCTCCCCTGAACCTCCACTCCACCAGCCTGAAGAACCCCACTTTCTGCTGACGGTCACCCATAGACTTCATTCTCTCCCTGAGCCTCTGCTTGTAGCCCTCTTGCACCTGCTCCGGATGAATATCCCAGCAAATCAACCTCTAATATTTATGGAACAGCAAATTACAATGCAAATGTTGCAAAACTGCTCAGAGAACTAAAAATTTGAATTTGTAATCAGGTCTGTTTCCACTGGAAATTAGATTCTGCCTTTTATGCTCAGCTGATCAGGAAAAAGAAAAGCACATTGTGTGACCTACATCTTCAATGGGATGTAAATAACAGCCTGTGTTTGGGGTACCGGGGGCTCATGATGAGCTTGTCCACCAGCTGCAGGCCATGGATTATCTATCGCACAGCATCAGGGGATTAAAACAAGAAACCTTTAAGTTTGCTTGGAGCAACTTCTGATCCCCTGGATCAATCTGCCCTTAAAGCTTCTTTGCACTCCAGCAACAGAGAGGTACTGAGACAGGTGCCAGCATGTGGCCGTGCCTTCATCCCAAGGCCATTCCTTCATTCTGTGACCAGACTCATTGGATGAGGTTGCAGCCTGGGACCTGATTGGGAAAGTTTTCTGACCCTAAAACTGGGATCCCTATCAGAAAAAGCAAGCACATTGCACCGGAGGACTGCGAAGATGGGGGGGAACTTCATTCCTCTAAACCAAACTCTCCATCCCAAAACTGGCATGCCCTGGGGAGGGAGATGGCTGCACCACGGGCTGCAGCCACGCATAGTAACTACAGCAAATGGAATGACCCTAAAGCAGTGATTGCTGCTTGGGAAAAGCAGCATGCAAAAGGCTGCCCAAACAGTGTGATCCTGAAAGATATGGAGTGGCTCTGGTGCTTGCTGCAGAAAAACTGAAAAATCCAGGCAAGTCCAGCACAACAGCACCTCTCCCTTTCCTTTTCTATTTTCCTCTTTTGTGTGTGCATGCATATGTACTTTTTAATTCATTCAACCTGAAGGAGCAATGCTGAGCTTACTCAGCCCCAAGGGCCTCTGAGCCTGCAGAATGAATGACGCACCTTCCCATAGCACCAGCACTGAAAGAAGCAGCATCCTGCACCTCTCTGCATTGATGTGACTAAACAGAGCACCCGATGTGCAATGGGAAGTCCAAGGCACTTCTGGAGGCAAAACACCACTTTGGTGTGAAGGAACATCCTTGTGAACACCCCATCCCAGACAGTTCCTTCCCAGGTCATTCCTGGTCTGGTGTCGTGCCAGGCACAGCAGGGTGTTATTTCCATATGTGAGATGGGAACAACACACCTCTGTTTCTCTTGCTCCATAGGGACTGCATTAGGGGCTCAGTGACATCTCGTCCCACTCTCCTTCACAAGGACTCCTCAGGGCAGTGGAAGAATTGGTGGGATTCAGACCACAGCGGTCCTTTCTGTGCCTACAGCTTGGCCTGAGACCATCCCCAGCACTGATCCCCAATGGACAGCAGGAACCTGTGACTCACAGTGACCCATGGCAGCTGTTGGCATGTGGCATCACTTGTGCCATTTGCTGTTACTGCTCCTCCTGGCTCAGGGCTGATGCAAACTGTGAACCACCTGTAGCTGCAAACCTCACATCTGCACTCTTTTCTGGCAGAGGATTGGAGGGAGCTTTTCAGGCCCCAGCAAAGGTGACGCATTCCTCCATCGGTTCTCAGGAGTCGTTGAGGTCACAGGAAAAGACAGCAGATAGGAATCTGAAATGGAGTACTTTTTGCTATCCACCAAGAGATCTGCATGACTCTCACCAAACAGCAGCTGAGGACTTGAGCAGGTGGTCGCTGAGTCCATCTCTCTGAGCCCGGAGCAGGTGAGCAGCATTGGCCTGGAAGGGGCCTCTGGAGCAATGTTGCTGAGTGGGACAGCCCCAGGTTCCCTTCTTTGCATCCTCGTGGTCCTCATGCTACTCACACCCCACTGGTACCACACACCTTGGTTACTGGGGACAGTGTGACCCTACAGCATCACATTTTGGATGCATTAAGGTAACTCAAGCACTACATTTTCACCACATTTCCTGAAGTTTAATAGCTTGAAAAAGAGCAAACTTAGCCGCAAAGCACGGCATTCTCTTGCCATCAGGGACTAAAAGCTGTGGTTCAGACTAAAAGCTGAGGCTGGTTGTGCCCATCAGGCAGGTGTGCAGCAGCACATCCTCAGGCACCAGTGCTCCCAGGATTTCACACTGTGCCTCCTTTGGCAAACAAGTAAACCCACTCACGGGTTTTTTCGGTTTCGACAACCGAAGCGAGCTCTGCTTTTCCTGTACAAAACGCAGCCTCCCGTGCTTGCCCGTGCTGGAAGCAGGCTCAGCATCACTGCCAAGCAAGCACCAACCGGTGACTGCTCCCAGAGCAGCTGCACGGAGCGGAGTGCCGGGCAGGGGGTGCAGCAGCGGGGAGGTTGCAGGGGCAGGAGGGCACCCACGCAGCCTCCGAGCCCACTCGCTCCCAGCAACGCGTTGACGCCTTCCCCCGCACGTTCCCTTAGCAAACCAGAACCACCCTTAAGAACACGGGGCAGGGCAGCTCGGGCAGCACACGCGTGGAGCAAGACCCGACCCACCGTCCCTCCCCGTGTCCCCACTCACCCGGGCGGTCGTGTCCCGCGGCGGGAGGCGAGCAGGGACGGCCGAGGCGGCTGCGAGGCGGCTGCGGCGGCGGAGGAAGAGGAGGAAGGCGTCGGGAGGGAGCGAGGGGCAGCGACCCGGCCGGCGGGGCCAGCCCGAGCCCCAGCAGCAGCAGCAGCAGCAGCAGGGCGCAGGCTGCCGGCATGGCGCTGGGGACGGGACGGGGAGCGGGGCTTGCTGCTGGGGCTGGAGAGAGCGGCTCACATGCCCGGAGCGGGGCGATGGGGAACGGAGGAGAACGGCAGAGGGCAGCTGCCCCGGGGAGGGGGCAGCCGCGGTCCGGCCTCAGCAGCGCGGGGTGCCCATGGCGGCGGGGGGGGGGCCCGGCCAGCGGCAGCCTGCGGCCAAGTGCCGGCGCCCGAAAGTAAAAGGGCAGGCGGCCGAGGCTCCTCCTCGAGCCTGACATCACCCGGCGCGGCCCCGCACGGCTCGGCACGGCCCCCCCGCCCCGCCCCGGCCCCCCCCACCCTCGCTCCTCCGCACTATTTTTATCCGTCCCCTATTGTCGGCAGAGCCCGCTCCCCCCTCGGGCAGCTCCGTGCCCGCTGCAGAGGTTCGGGCTGCGCGGTGCCCCCGCTCGGGAGGGGCTGCGCCACTGATCGGAGCGGACGGAACCCGTCCGGGTTCGGGCAGCGCTGCTCCACCGGAAAGTTTCTTTCCGGCTGAGCGCGGCGAGCGTTAAGTGGCCCTGATACTCCATTCCCACCGAGGCTGCGGCAAGTCCTTGCCAAAGGACTACGAATCTTTTATTGGTTATAAAGCGGACCCGCTCTCCTTTAAATTCCAGCAGCAGTTTCTCGCGGCAGTCAATTTCCCAGGCTGGGCTGCACGGGAGGCAGAGGATTTCCCTTTATTGTTCTGAAATTCCCTTTCATAACTCCACACTGTTGGCTATGCTGTGTGCAGTGCGCACCACAGCACTGCTCTGTGCCGCTGCTGGCAGCCCCCAGCCCACAGTTCACTGCTGCCACGACCCCAACCCATCCTATCCCCATCTCCTCCATGGGATGCCCAGACATCCTTTGCTTTCCCCCCCTCAGCTAGTTCAGATTCAGGCTGAATTTCCACGAGCCACTTCCACTCAAGCAGAATCCAGCGCTTCAAACCACAGCAACAAATGGCAATCCTCCAAACACAAGACAAAGACAAAGAATGCTAGTTCGGTCCATAGTCCCCAGCTCCCCTGTTCTCCCTTCCCCAGAAGCATAAGCAAACAGTTCACTGAGAAACCCAAACTCTCAAAGGCTTCTTTCCACCCAAAAGGTGGCACTGATGAGCCCACGCAAGCATGCAAACTACATCGGCTTTTCCAGTTATTAGTATCTAGACACGGGGATATTTTGCTCCCTGCTATTCCAGGTTTCTCTGAAGTAAACCAACAAATCACAACCAGCTGGGCCACATCTCAGTGGCCCAGGAACTGCTGGCAAGGAGCTGCATCAGACACAGAATCACAGTATTGCTGGAGTTGGAAGGGACACCTAAAGGCCATCTGGTCCAATTCCCCTGCAGTGAGCAGCAACACATACAGCTCCACCAGTGCTCAGAGCCCCCTCCAGCCTGACCTTAGGTGTCTCCAGGGACAGAGCATCCACCAACTCTCCAGGCTGCATCAGCCTTTGTCAACGGACCCACCTATTTCCTATGGAACACATCACAGAAAGAGCCCTAACCCAGAAGACAGAGTAACCAACACCCAGCCAAGGAATGCACTGCCATGAGTTAAAGCTTGTGTGAGGAGCTCAGAAGTATTCTGATACCTTGGCGGAAGACGCAGGGCAGGAGTTCAAACATTTGGAGATATCTTTTTATATGAAGTAAATGGCTCCCCATTCCTATAAGTACTCCTCATCCTCTGAAGCTGTAAATCCAACAGGCAGGAAGTGCGGTATCAAGTGCTTTTCCAAAAAGCCTCAATAAATTCTTCCTACTGTTTTACCCAACAGGCGCAGCGAGAACAAACCCGGCAGCATGCAGACACAAAATAAACATCGCTGAACACACAGCTGTGAAGAAAACAGGGCCAGACCAAATGCTTCCATGTCCCTGTGGCCATAGTGGATCCCACTAAAGACCCAGCATGGCAGACTCCTATTGGCCCTCCCCCAGGCAAGCAGCTAATGCCCCTTTTCCCAAAATTCCCATTAAAAGCATCACACATCAGGAGGTGGCCATGGGGATGTTACACCCATCCTCTTGCCATTGTGGTCACCAAGAGGACAAAAGCACCGCAATGGGAGCCAATGCCATCAAAGGAGTATTTACCATCACAGCCAAACTGTCCCCTCACTGTCGTGGCTCAATCACAAGCACCTGGGGAGGAAACACCGATGGCTTTTTTGTACCCCCCAAATGCACTGCCTTCCCCCACCAGATGGCCAATTTGCCAAGGCTTTGTGGCTGAAAAGGTGAAGTTACCACATTTTCCTGCCACGTTATTTCATTCCCACCTTTGCCACTACACTAAGGGATATCCCGGCACTGAAGAAGTCAGCTCATGAGGAACCCCAGTATTCCTAAGCCCCAACTCTAACATAACTACGTAAAGCATATGGTATATGGTATATGGATGCTGATCAACTGAATGCCACCATCACTCCATGCCAGGGGAAGAAAAACACAGTTTGGTTTTGTTTTACCTTGCTTTCCACATCCCAGCCCAAGGGGCTGCAGGCACACAGCCCGATTTGTCAGGTTCTGCATTGTTTTGTCCTGAAATCACAGAAAAGCACAAAAAAGTTTTGACAGAAGAGGCACCTCCATAACTCCTCACTAGGATTGTGCACGATGGTCACTCCTGGCCATTTCTTCAGGAGCCCTTCCCAGCCACAGCACGGAACTCCTGCAGCTTGCTTGAAACATAGCCCAGATCTGTCCCGAGCTTGGAGCAGGCTCATAAACTTCAGACAAGTTTTCAGCTGATGATGAATTAAGGTACAAAGTGAATAGTTTCTGCTCCTGGAATTTGTTATTAAAAGTCCCAAGTTTCCGAAGTAGACAGATAGTTCCTAACCCAGTAATTAATTACCTTCCCCATCTCCTCTCGATGCTGTAAGCTATCTATTAATGGATCCCAATCATCCAAAAGACACTTAGCACCTGAACATTTTTCTCTGCATTCCGGGGGTAGCAGTGCTCAATTGATTTCTTTATACAGGGAACATTTGCCTTGTGCCTCCCTTGGAAGCAGCTCGTTCCAGATATTTGACATTTGGAGGTCAGGATGGATGTGGGTCTTGTGATCTCCTTTCATCCCTCACAGCAGGTTTATGCCACCAGGTCTAAAATGTTCCTTTCTGATTCCTGTCAGAAATAAACCCCATATTTTTGGGGGAAAAACAGTCAGCTATTTCGATCCATCTGAAGCAACCCAGAACCCCTGACTCCTCTCTTTCAGGACCCTTCTCAGCCTGCTCTGAGAAGGAATATTAGTGAGTTCACTGCACACTGCACACCCATTTTTTTATGGACTTCCTATGCTTACTGGTTCACTGCATTTTTTTCTCCTTCTATTTATGGTAGTAATTGCCCATTCTAGAATTCACTAGGCAAAGGCAATAATTCTAAGAACCTCCTTTCCCCACTAATTTAAATGATAACCCTATGCTGGCCACTGTGCTTCAGCACATCCTGTCCAAGTGCAGGTATAATGCTGGAAGCTGATCCAGAATCAGAAGCACAGGGCTGAGAACATACTGCCTTGCTGGCCACAGAGAGCCCCCTTGCCACATCCCAGGCACAGCATCATTATTTATTTCAGGTGTTTTGTTTGCTGCTTCTCCTGAATCACAATTATCTGCAAGTGACCAACCCAAGCATGTGACTTTCTGGCCAATGTGCACAATGAAAACACTCAAGGGAACCCAAAGCTGACCGAGAGAGCTATGAAGAGAGGAAAGAAGTATAGGGATTTAGGTAAAGCTATAGATTGAAGAGGTTTGGTTCTCCCAGTGCAGAATCCCAATGGGACATTCAGACAGAACCAGAGTAATGGCAATTAGCAGCAAGGAGCTGTCACTTAATGCCCATATCACAACAAAACTTGACTTTTCCCCTGCCCATTCTCAACTCTATTTGTGTTGCACTGTTTTTGAGGCAGATGACTCTAATTCCTGGACACTTATTAATGTTGTGGCATCACAAACACACCATGAACATCTAGGCAAGACCACAAGGCAAATAATTTATCCTTCAATGCCTTCTGCATCTGTGCCTTTTGCAAATGAATCTGTCAAACCTACACGTAGCAACTTACAGCTGGAGGCTCAGGGAAAAAAAGGGTTTTACATCTACGTACCTCATAAAAACAAATGTTTTCACACCCTCATTTCTTAAAAACAATTCCACGAACTCAAAGGAAGGTTGGTTACAGATGATAACAGAGCTCATACAGCTTAAAAGATAGAAGGATCTTTCCATTATGAAAGTAACTGAATTGCAACTTGTTCTGGACAGATAATGCTCAGGGTTGAGTCCCAAACCAACCTTCAGGATTCCTGAAGCAAGGCTTCCCTCCACCCTTGCAATTAACAATGTCAAAGCCAACACCTCGGAAAGATCAGCACACCCCTTCTCAAGCACTAAGAAGAAAAGCTGCTCTACTTACAGCATACAACAGCAGCAATGAAACTGGACCAGAAAGCCCAGGCACAACATGCTCTGAGACAACAGACACAGTAACCTTCCCAACAGTGCTGGCCAAAACTATGGTACCCAATGGCAGGAGCTGCTTGTCTCACTGAATCCCAGAATGGCTTGGGCTGGAAGGGACCTCAAAGCCCACCCAGTTCCAATGCCCCTGCCTTTGTTATTTAGTTGTTCTCTTAATTTAGTGCTGTGAGACATGTCCCGATGCTGACGTTTTTATTGCACAGAAGGAGAAATAAATAATTTAATGGCTGAAGTGATCAGAGATTACAAGAAGGGAGAGGCAGTGATTCCCTCCCCCATTCCTCCCCTTTTACTTACGCGTATGCATGTATAAAGCTCAATACAGGATGAGCTTTAAGCAGAATTAGCAAAATAAGGTTAAATGTATCTTGTTAAGGCACTTCTGAATCATCTCTCCTTTTAGCCAAGAGATGTGCTATTTGGAGATAGCTGTGTTCTCAGGTCCTGGCTCTTGTTTCAGAAAGGATGTGGGAAGCCACTATGCAAAGCTTCTAAGGCATCACATCACCGTTTCACAGTAGATTTCACCATGCTGCACTGCTGCTTATAAAGGCACAGGTTCAATTCCAGTTATGAATATATTTCATAATCCTCTTGCACTTGCCACTGACTCTGGCCTATCATCTAACACCTTAAAGTGCTTTGGTCACTGAAACTCTGAGGTAGAAAACCCCTGCACAACAAGCAGGTTTCTTTTTTTTTTTTTTTTCTTCCCCTTTAGGTTAAGATTTGTAACTTGGCCATGTTGTAGCTTGTATAAACAAGCCTCGAGCATGTAAATAACTAATCACATCCTTTCCATACACGTTCAAGTATTTCACAAGGCATGTCAGCAGTGATTGGCACTCATCAGCCCTTTCTGAAATGACAGCTTGCTATTTTTTTTCATCCTCCAACTTTACTGAAACTGATTCCTGAACTCTTCCCTGCTGATGAGGGAGGACTGGTGGTAGCGGTGCCTGGAGGCAAAGTCCTCATTCTCCTCGGTGAGCTGCCTGGTCTCCATGCCCACTGTCGCAAAGGCTGGGGTCACCACGATCTGCTCCTTCGGCGATGGCCTCCTCCTGCAGGCACAGAAGCAGAAGCAGTCGCATCACCCAGTGTCTGCCTTTAGCAGCCATGAAAACAGAAGAGACCAAAAATAGCACCAACAGGGGCAGGCAGGGCATATTGAGAAGGGTTACATCTCTCCTGCTGCCCTTCCAGCTAATCTGGAAACATTTTTCCTAGAAGGCACGCAGTGACCATACTCATCCCCCCCCCCCCCCCCAGCAAATACTCAAAAAATATACATTTTCTTAGCAAATATACATTTCCTCTTTGGAGTTGCTCCAGATGTTGGGCTCTGCCACTTTTAACACTGCGCAGGAAAGGAAGGAGCATGACCCATTGCTAATGAAAAATACCCTTCTTACAGCTTCCGAAGCTTTTGTGTACATCTCAATTACTTTGGGAACCACACAGGCCGGAAACTCTCTTCCTCTTTGAAATAAAAAGAGGAGACTTTCCTTCAGCCTCTTGTTCTCAGAGGCAAAGTTTAAGAAACTCTTATTACACACTCGCAAGTCGCAACTGGAAGTGCTGATCTGATGACCTGGCCCTCTTCCATAGAATCATAGAATGGCTTGGGTTGGAAGGGACCTCAAAGGTCATTTCCAACTCCCTGCCATGGACAGGGGTGTCAATCACTAAATCGGGCACTAGATCAGGTAATCAAGGGCCCCATCCACTCTTTGAGAATTTGGAAGTACCGAGGACCCATGGTTGTTTTCATCACTCTTGCACTTAAATAGGATGACTTTTTTACCTCACATTCATTGTTATGTCTTGCTTGGATTTCAAGAAAACAAAGCTTAGGAGAAATGTGCAAGTGATTTCAATGCAGTTTCTTGTAGCGTAGCAGAGGTGGACTAGCTTCTCCCTTCCCATCCCTGGCCACCTCCCTGGGAAGTCAGCCAGCCTCCCATAGGGATCATCTGACAACAGGCAAGAGACACGACTGAGAAGCACCAAGGGATGACCAGGAGGAAAAGTGCTCCATCATCATGGCTGCACTGAGCTAAATTATAGGCAATGGATCCAGCTGCACACTGAGGTGGAACAGGACAGCCAAGTGCCTGGAATACAATGCAGCAGGGTCTGACTCACTGTGCAATGAGTAATTCTGACAGTGCTTCCAGCACAGTCCCGTGCACCCTGTTCCCATTCTCACCTCCTCACTCCTGGCCCTGGCTCACATTACAAATGCAGCAGACACTGTGAAAGGGGGAGAGATGGGCAACAACCCCTCTTTCTAAATGAGGCACGAAAAGCATAGTGCATTCCCTCAGGACATCCTCACTCCTGTTCTGTGTGGTTTATCTGTGGGCTCTTATCCTGCTAACGGAGAATTCTGCAGCTTTAAGACATTGCCATGAGAGGCAGCAGTAGCTGTGTGAAGGAAGCTGTTGACGGGCAAAGAGGTCTGCTGGACAGGTGTGTCCTCATGCCACTCTTGCAGAGTTTCCCATGTCTGGTAGAGACAGTGCTGGGCAGTGATGTAGGCGATCCAGCTTGTCTGTTCTTAGCTGCATCATGGACCTACATCCACAGGGATCTAAGAGAGATCCCACTGCCTTCAGCTTAGTCCCTTGAGCTGCCTCTGCCACCAAAGACATGTGACTGTGTAATAGGGACTGTGGTCAAAGAGTTGGAAAGGAAAGCATAGGCATGTGCCAATGTGCCTAAATATCTGGACCTTCATTTATCTTAAGCCACCAAATCTGCACACCTACTGCACAGCACTTGTATTTTATGGTCTTCAGTACAGTGTTCCCCCATTGCAACAGAAAAGAAGTCAAATAGATTAAGAACCGCATATAACCCCACTGAATTGTAAAGCAGCAGAGATGGTCGCTACTCCCATGGGAATCCAGACTCTATGGAATTAATAATAAATAGGATTAAAATGAATTAACAAAACCAGTTAATAACCAACCATGCAAAAACCCTGAGGTCTTCCGGGAAGGAAAACTCTAAGGTGTTAGCAGATGCAATCCCTCAGAAATTCAACACTGAATGGTTCCTTCACTGAAGACCTTGTTTATTGTATTTTCCCCTGCAGCTATTGCTGTTTCCTCCCAAATTTCCTCTCTGAAACTTCAACCCAGCTGGAATGTGACTGCCTGTTCCACCACTACCACAGCCACTGGGCTAACTGAAGCAAATAGCTAGTAACTAAGAACTTTGAGTCTCCATCCAGAGAAAGATGGACTGCTCAAGGTAAGAAGACAGTCAACGTTTACGCACATTAGTGGATCAGTGCCTTGATCTCTGCCATGTGATTGGTACCAACCTGCATGGGGTGGTCAAAACAGACTTAATCCAGCTGAACAAACTGAAATTCGCTGCTGCTCCTACAGAAAAAAAGGCACAAAAAGTCAGTAGGTTGTTAATTCCCTCATAATTGCATTTTGCCATTGAATTTTTGTATAAAATCCCAAACCAGCCTTCATTACACAAAAATTTAGTGATTGTGAGAGCACTTTTGAAGTATTCCTGCTTGCTCTAGCTCTTGAAGCAAGAAATTAACTCAAATTTCTCCATCCCTATGGAGAGCAGCTATCCCTTCCCAGACTGACAGCTTATTAAAATACCAGCAGTGCTGAGGCCAAAGCGAAGATACCAGCAGTACCTTCTCTTCCTGAGACTGCGAAGCCCATTCCCACTGCAGGGACGGGGAGACTGAGGAGCTGTGTAGCTGGCCTAAGCCAGAGTGGCTGTGGTCTCACTGCTCCTTCCTGGCTGACCCCATGGAGAGCTGGTTTAGCTTATTATATCAACACCAAGTCTTTTGGATTTCTTTGTACAGTTAATTTCCTGCACTGGCTCACTGTAGGGGCAGACAAGTGCTGGAGCTGGCAGCAAAAGCAGTCCAAGAAGTTTGTGGTGAGGGATAGGGAGGAGAACAGAGACCCAGCAGAGTTTGTTGGATTTGGCTTAGGCTGCTGGAGGCCAAGAGAAAAGAGGAAGGATGTGTTGAAATCTTTGAGCATTCTTGTGGCAGAGCTACCACTCCCAAGGCCTTCATCTAGTCCCTAATCCAAAGCATCACTCAACCAGCATCTCACAGCCTCTCAACATGGAAGGGTCATTCTGTCTTTGGAGAGCAAGCTCATGGAGCAGTTGATGTAGTGTGGCCACAAGATAACTTTCAGTCACAATCAAATAAAAATCAGGCTGAAATCTGTTTATTTCTGACTTCTTTGCCATCTAGTTCCGTGCCCCCTGCCAAGAGAAGGGACACCTTACTCTAGAGCAGGTTGCATAAAACTATCTCATTTCTTCTCCACTCTTCCATACAGATAAATAGAAATCAGTGGTAGTGTAAAGGTTAGTGAGTGATAGATTGATGGTTAGTGAATAATAACTAATTTTTGGCTTCTCCCAGCGTGGGTTTCTGAAATTTGGTATCTACTTACAATAACTTTTCATCTAGATAAATAGAGGTGGCTATCTCTGAATTGTTTAAACGACACACGAACTCAGGCTCTTTTGTCTTCTCTTACCTAGTTTTTCATAGGTGCAAAACAAAAAATAGCACATTCATACAATTTGCACCATGTACTCTCATACAAATTTGCACCCACATATGTATGTATGTGAGCAGACACATGCTGTGCATGTATCACCCTCTCCCTTTAGAGAGGCAGACAAATGCAAATCTCTCCTGCCCCTGTGCCAAGGAGCTATAGACTCTCCTGAGCTGCTTTCTCAATGTGCTATACTGTTTAATTTTGAACTTGTTTAAGCCTATCACATGCACAAACCCTTTTAAAGCCTTTTGCCTAAGAATATTTTCCCAGATTACATTCCTGACATATTCAACCTGTTGAGATCTGGAATCAAAAGGCTCTCTTGTTTTGCAGTTTTGAATGCTGAGATTTAATGCGAAACTTGTCATAATTCCCATTTTCATTAAAGTTTTCTCAGGTGGGTTTAGATCAATTAATTAACTTTATTAAAAAGTATTTACAACAGATTTTTCTCATTGCCATGATACATTTGCAATCTGCAATCCTTCCTAACTCTTAGTGTCCGATTTGGCCGTTTCTAGTACAAAAAGTATCACAAGTAGCACAATATTCAAATTACCAAGCTAGTGTTTGCTACAGTTAGAATCAAATATGGAAGAGCTACATGTAAAATGCATTGAAACTAACAAAGAAACAAAACCTAATCCTTCCTAGTGCCAACTGCATAGTCTCTCAATTCGTAATCAAGTGAAATTAAAGCTTAATGAATTTTTAAGCAGATTTAATAATACAAAGAACACATAACTCACCCAGGGGGAGTCCTGGACTCACTTGGCCGATGTAGAAATACAGAACCACCGCTGCCCCCAGGCTGACTAGGGTGTAGATCCACTGAATGACAAACATTATGATGAGGGACACAATTGCCTATTGAAAAGACAAGGCTTGGGGTCACTCCAAGTGAGACAGTGCACTGCTGTCAATGTGACAGCATCACCCTTCTGAGCATTTCTTTTTAGGTGTCTGCTCAGGGATGGGGATGTAATCAACACTGCCTGAGCTCACCTCTGGAGGTGCACAAGGCAAGGTTTGATGGGGCAATAACATGGGTGGATGGAAATTCCTGGTGCAACAGGCCCTCTAGGGAACCACATCATCTCCTACCTCGGAAACACTCCATGATGAGCAGTTTCTGGCCACATATCCATTATTATTATTATTATTATTATTATTGCTCAAGATGATGACAAGCACTTTGAAGCTCTGTTAATTACTGAGCCCAGAGAGTGCATTGGTGTACAACCTCCCATAGATTTCACCACTGGAGAGCAGCCTCCAGCATCCATCCCACCCACCCACCTGCAGGACCTGTCTCCAGTAGTTGGCTACTGGAAGCCCGATCAGCACATCTGGAAAGTGGGTGTCAAACTCAATCTAAGCATTAAATTAGAAGGCATTTGTGTGCTGTTCAAAGGTGTTTGTTGTATTTTACATACAGCTATGTAATCCCCACCCATGAAGAAAAGCCATATGGTTCATTCATTATGCATATCTGACCCTTCTCCTGTCATCTGCCCATTAATCCATCTTCCCGAGATGAATTTAAATCTCAGTGGCTTCAGGCAGAAGCTATTTAGAAGTTATTTATTCTTGAAAGTAACCTGCTGGGGAACACTCTGTTTTTCTCCCTCAAAATGTGGAATTTCACAGTCAGGCTACTCCGATCAGGAGTTCAGCACTAATGAAATCCTACCCTAAGGTAGCATCAACTGCTTCATAAATAAGAATAATACAGCTCTGAAGCTGATGTCTCAGTCCATCCCACAGTAGGCTGGAACATTGTGAAAAGAGGGATCTGATGTTTTTTCCCCATCAGCCCCACATCTCTAACTCTAGAAAAGTTCTAAGACGACAGACTTTGAATTTGGATCTTCTGTGCTTGTTTGTTTTAGCTCTTTTAAATAATGTCATCTGCCTTTCTTATAATTTGAACTAGGGATGCATATTCCTGCAAGTATTTAGTTCAGGTAAGCGGGGAAACACAAAAGCCATTTTAAAATACTGCAGTGTATTTGCACCGCATTAAGTGATGAACTTCCTTCCACGTTTTACAAACACAAACCAATGCTCAAAATAAAATTACTTACACCAGCAAAGGAAACCCAGTAATTGCAGAATTTGGAGTAGAAGGATTTTTGAATTTGCTGAATTTCCAGCTCTAGATTTTGCTGCCTTGTAGATGATTCTGGAGCATAAGAAGAAAGAAAGAGAGATATTATAAAGGAGCTGGTGTGTTAGTCTTTTTCTACTTCACATTACCAGATTGCAGAAATCAAAACAGAAATTCTATCTGACAGCTGGGCATGGCGGAGTTTAGACATAACTTCTAAAATGAAAGCAAAAAAAAAAACAAAAAAAAAAAAAAAAAAAAAAACAAGCAGGAAGGGAAAAAAAGAAAGGAAACAAAGGAGTTTACAGCTCTGGTATTGAGGCCATTTTAAGTTCACACATACGTCATCATATGGAAAGCAAGGCACAGTTTCAGTATTTGTAAAAGAAGAAAGATATAATATTTAATTGGCTAACATTGATAGAAGATTACTGATCTGAGACAACAGCCCCCACTGTAAACAGTATTAAATACCCACAGTGCCAACAAAATGAATTCAGATTCTTAGCTGCGGATGACGAATTACAGCCTCCTCCTGCAGCATGGGGATCATTTCATTTTGATAGCTAGAGCTTTAGGCTTGCAAAAATCCATCCCTCCTACCCTCCTACCCAACATCATGGCAAAATAAGCCCCAAGATAATACTCAAAACCTTTTTAATGCACAGCATTAAGAGCACATTTGTAGAATAACGAGCATGCAGTAAACAACCCTACACTAAATACAGTCCTGCCTGCTTTCCTGTGATTAATCTTCCATAGGAAATTACACTGGAACTTCTCCTGTGATTCATTACAATGAACTCTATCCTCACCTGTAATAAAAGATATTATTGCTATGAATCACCCAATGACAGTCCCATATAAAGCTAGTTTCTCGCCTGCCTCCAAGAGGACCGAGGCTGTAAATCATTCCCCATGAATCCCTTTCCTGCAGCCCTCACCTCCCATCCCACGACCTGAGACCTCTGGTGCCTTGCTGCACAGCTGCTCCCCGTGCTCAGCTGGCCCCCGGTGATCCACAGCAGGCAGTGCCCAGCACAATCCCACCTCACACTGCTGGCTTTTGGGTGGGGGCTCCATGGTCTCATCCCAACCACACTGAGTTGGAGGAGCATCGTGATCAAGATCCAGAAGAAAGCTGTCTTGTAACATTTGCTTGGCTGGCTTCTTTGCTTTTTTCTGTTTGACTTTTTGCAGTAGATTCTCAGCTCCTTCTTTTTTGCCAGCATCTGGCTCATTACGAAACGGTTTAAAAAGCTGGTCCATGTCTTTTCTGAATTCCAGCAAGGTGCCATTCGATCTGCTTTGAATTACTCCATCTGATGCATGGCTGGAGGGCCTGTTAAAAATCAAAGGCTGGGAAGAGTGAGGAGGCTTAGTGTTTTCCATCAGTGCCTTGCCAGGTTTTTGCTGAACGTCGTAGCTCAAGGAGATCGAGAAATAGGAGTAGTCTACAGCAATATATGTCAACATGAAGTTGATGGTGACTATTGGAGCAAGAACGTTCACTTGCCCAATGAAGACGAAAGCCATGGTGATGAGACTTGTTAAGCAAATTGCAGCTACTGGAGTCTTGTTGGGTCCTTTCTATTGCATGAATAAGAGAAAATTATTTAAATTAAGACTTGTGAGGATCCCCCCAGCTCAGATGTAACACGTGAATATCCCAGCAGTCTGCAGGTACCCCGTTAGTCATGAAACATACCTCCACGTGTGCACAGCAGAGATTCACTGGCTTAATAAATTAAAGAACAGACTGAAAGCCAAGAACTGCTGAGTTCCCACCTCACCTCTGATCCTTCCTCAATCTTTGTCTTTGGAAAATTCATCCAGTCTCACTCTATATCTCCATGGTAAAATATTAAAGCAGCAATAAACCTTCAGAAAGATTTGTGGAGCCTATGGGAAGCTTGGGCTGTGTTCAGGCAATAAAACATGTTAATTACACTTAACTGTTCATTTCTAATTTCTCTACAGGGCCCTTCATTGCTGTCTGCTCAAAAGGCTTCTCACAAATTTTAATCTCAGGTCCAGTACGCCCTTCTTTGATCACTGCTAAAGAGTGAGCCTACACGATGCTAACTGCCCATCAGAGCCGCTGTGAAGGCCCTTCTGAGATGTGGTTTGTCCCACATGGGCTACTGCTGGAAAACAAGCTCCATTTCTAAAAGTCTTGCAGTTTGGGAGTTTTTCCAGCAGCTCACAGCCGAGAGGAGGCACCTCAGAGATGAGCTGAAAGGTGCTCTTCCAGCTCCTTCACACCAACAACAGCACGAGACGGGGAACATTTTCCATCCTACATTTTCATTTACTGCATGTACTTCTCTAATAAACACATAGCTCAAATGGAAACTATTTCTATTTTCTCCACGCTTACTTATTAATAGAAAAGGGGACCTTACGCCTTTTCACAATGAAATGAGAAATATGTCTCCGGGATAAATGAACTCGGTTCTCAGAAAGCATCTTAGGTATTAGAAAGACTTACTGAGATAGGGAACAGATGGTACGATCTCAGGATGCCTCTGGCTTAGGTTTAACACTACAGAAAACAATAGTGTCCTTCACATTAACTGGGGTTATGTTGCCTACAACACTTTCCTAAACCATGGAAAAGAAGAACTGATGTGGAACAGACTGTTAAGGGCAAACTACACTTATTAACTCTCCAAGAACCAAATCTAGACAATTTTCAAGGTAGCAGAGAGAAGGAAGGGGAAGGTGATCTGCCTTTAATTTCTTACCTCCTTCTGAGCATTTCACATTGAGGCACTCTGCCCAGTGTTCAGAGCAGAAAACACTACAAAAAGACAGAATACTGCCAGAGAAGAGAGGGAATCAACTTTGCAGCCCTTGGACTAAATGACTGACAGTTCGGCAAGCATTGCCACGTGGAGAACAGTCTGTTCTGGGATTGCCTGACAACTGCCCCCAGTAGCTGGAAGGTTTTGCTGTTGTTACCATTCCTGCTTCTCCTGTCGTTATTTCTATTATTCTTATTTCTGTTATTATTGTCTTATTTTTCAAGAATTACACGGAGAAATATAAAATACAGGAAACCATTTTGCTTCTAAAATGAAGATATTTTAAAATGTTCTTAAATTTCAACATTGTGCAATATCTGTTCTGCATTTATAAGCTGCTCTGAAGAAGCAAAACCACCTTAAGGTTCTCCCAGCTGCTCGCTGCAGTTAGGTGCTGTAGGTTATTTAGAGCAAGGGAAATTTTTTTCTCCCTCTTTAGAAAAATGAAAATCCATATGAAATACTTTGATCTACATGCATAGCCCATGACTACACAATCCTTATTGGCTGATGCTTTGACTGTTCTCAGTGAAACAACTCATGTGAAGGAGGATTACTTACTAGGACAAGGAAAAAGCTTCTTGCCAAATTCAAAGCAAGGCTTTGTTTAAAAGCAGCCCTCTAAATTAACCTTCCAAATCTATTCTCTCTATTATCTTCACAGAGTCCAAAAGGTACCTCATCCTTTCCTCCCGGGCGCAGAAACAGAATCCACTGCACTGCAATTAGTACTCAGCTACCATGTCACCAAAGAAGATAGGAAGATCTCAAGGAAAAAGAGCAGGAAAGAAGAAATATAAAAGAAAAAGATAAAGAAGAAGCTACTATCCATTCAATCAGGGTGCTTGCACAAAGCTTTAGACTTCTGCCCTGAAAGAGAGGGCAGAGAAGAGTGAAGTGCCTCAGTCACAACTATGATCAGCATGGATTTAGATAAGATGCTTGCAAAAAAACCACCAGCAAATCACACTCAAAGTTGTATCTCAAGCAGTTGTCTTCCTGGAGATGTCTCAAAAGAAGTGAGACCAAGGGAGGAGGTCACACAGTCCAGAAAGAGCCGTCCATGTGTGCAGAAGGGCCAAACAGCTCTAGGACAGGGGCACAGCTGAGACAGGGAGCACAGACCCCATGCCAGAAATACTCCTTGTATCAACAGCTTCCCTTCAGGTTAGCTTTCACAGTAACTTCACAGGAAGGGTCACTAACCCCGTGTCCAAGGAAGGCGAGCATGGGGACCACGTTCTCCTGGGCGATGCACTGCAGGATTCGGGGCGCCCCGTAGAGCCCCCCCATGCAGGAGGCCAGGGATGAGATGTACAGCCCTAGCAGAAACAAGAAACCCACCAAAGATACCTGGAGGAAGCAGAGAGAAGGCAAAGTCAATTACTTTGTTTTTCAAAGAACCACAAGTGATTTTAAATGTGCATTTTCACAGATCCTCTATATTTTATAACATTGCAGAATGATCTAAGTGGAAAAGGCAGCAATTTAACTGGTCTGTGGTATAAAGTGCAAGTAATTAATACGGGAAAATTACCCCATAAAAGTAATTTAATACTGAACATCCTGTATCAACAGAGCCATTTGACAAACTCATATCCAAGAAAGTCTTTGTCACTCGGAGCAATTGCAGCAAAGCAGCAGCTATTAGATTCCACTTAAGTAACTGCAAGTGAGTTTATTTCAGGAGAGATCACTTATATACAGAGCACACCATACAGGAAAAGCTACCCAGGCTTCCAACCATCCAAAACAGGAAGACAAACCCCTGCATCCCAGAGGGGAAAACCAATCCTGAAAGAAAATCCGCAGTAAAACCAAATCAAACTTGCCACTTAAGCAAATGGCATCTCAAAAAACATGCTCCAAAGGATATAATACAATGACCTTTTTTTCCTGTCTTCAATGAGCAAAGAATTTCCTCCGGTATGCACAAAACTTCAAAACCTTTAAAGCCACAGTGCTGCTTACTACAGGTGGTTTTATTGCCCTTTGCTAGCCAACACCTCCTCGAGCTGGCAGTCCAGCTGGGCAGCACTACGTGTAGGCAGCAAGCTGTGGGCCAGGCACAGCTCCCAGCCCCGAAACACTGAGCCAAGGCCAGCTGAAGCCCAACCCTTCTCAAGCAAAGAGACATCCTCACTAACCCTATAGTTATGGGCAGCTTCTACAGGCTGAAACACAAGTTGTCTATTCAGAGATTCGAGGGTTATTCTCCTGGCTTGCTAATAACAGGGTTTTAGCACAGTTTTCTGTGGGAATACTTGTTTTCACTGTGTTTGCCAGATGTATTTTAGAACCGTACCGGTCTCCTACCACTCAAACAACAGTGTTGCTTCTCCCCATGCAAATCCACTTGCTCTGGGAATTTTATCTTGTGGGGCAGAAAAACTTGACGGGACGATTAGCAGCTATCAGCTTCCATCAGACAAATGGGCAGACCCTGGCTGCAGGAGCCTGACAAGCAGAAATACCTCCCCCCCCCCCCGAGAACTGGTCTGGTTTGGGAAACACTTGGCAGAAACAATCAGTAGTGCCAGACATCATATATTACTTCAGCTGCCAAAAAAGCTTGCATTTAAATGCACTACTTGACATTCAAATCAGGGTTAGAGGGGAAGAGTCCCTTTCACTGAGGCTGATGAAAGGTTTTGCTGTTGGTTTTAAGTACGGAGAGTACGAATACTCAGTAAGAAATTGGCACTTTTGGCTCATTAAGAAGGGAAATCAGTGAATCTCATTTCTGTGTTTGCAAAGCCAAACAAGCACCATGGGGCACAAAAGCAGCCACTCGCTCACCTGCACCTGCCAGAAATGGGGAGCTGGAATGTTCAGTGCGCAACGATCGCGTTCTCTCTCCAAAGTCATTCCAACACACAGGCTTGCTTGTAGCCACTCAGAGAAGCCAAATGAGTGTTTGGATTGTTCCACTGAAGGCAGTTTGCTTTGTTTTGGGGGGGGGTCTGTTTATTTTTTTATATATTTAACAGCGTTAAATATCTTCAGATTCATCTCCTGGGAGATATTACAGCTTTTCCCCATGGAGGGTTTTGAAGTTAAAACACATTCAAAAATCTCTCTCTCTTCAGCTGGTTCAGTTACAGGTACTGTTTCATTACCATACTTTCCATCCGCTACATCTGTCACATTTACTTAACAAAAGCATTGCGTTAAAGGTAAACCCATTCTTTTTTCCCTGAAATAGAGATGATGTTTCACCTTAGCAGGAAGTCACAGGAGTCCCACCATTAATTTGAAGCTTACTTTTGGGACTGGAGGATATCTAGGGCTACAGTTACTTGGAGAGAAAACAAAGCCAAAGTCTCAAACTGACATTTTAGATTAAAGTGTTATAAATTAAACTGATAGATGACATCTCAAAAAATAACCACAAAACAGTGTCAGATATCATATAGTATAATGCTGAATAATAGGAAATTAGCCCTTCCATATGCCATCTAGAGTAAGACAGAGAGGCACACCGACATCTTTGCTCTTCTTTCAATGGCCTGCAATGGCTGGGTTCGTTGCACGTAACCCTACAACTCTCCTTCACTCACATACACCATCATGGAACGTCTCAAGTTCTCTAATCCAACTGCTCACACTGTAATTACAGTCTGGGTCATATGAGACCCTCAGCCTCGCTTGACTTAGTACAGATAAGCAGTGGAGTTCTTTAGAGATTTCAATTTGGCCCAAACTTCCGCCAATGAGAAAGGATACATTCAATAAAAGACAGCATTTATCACTGGACCATATTAGCATACTGTAGCTCTTAAAGCTATCTGCTGAGTGATTATGCCACGATTCAGCATTATTGGATATGCTGGTGAATGCAAAGATATTCAAATCAATTGTACACTGGTATGTGCATGGGGAAGATCCCTTGAGTGTCAATGAGAGATGTGCACCCAAATCTCTTAGGATTTTGGAAAAACTCAAGCATACAATGACAAAGAAGCTCCCCAGGCTAAAAGCCCCATCATATAACACCTTTTTATACACAAAATCAAGTTACCTTCTCTGCTATCATGAAGTCGTAGCGGAGAGACTGACGGGTGCAAATGGCTCCTAGCAAAAAGACGAAGACCATGTAGAGAAACCACCTGCAAACAACAAAACCAAATCATTTTCTCCAGCCAGACAAGACCAGTGAGAACAGTGCCCACCCGCAGAGGCAGAAGAAGTCCGTGTGCCTGTAAGCTGGGTTTTCAATCATTCTGTACTGGCTGGCTCTGCATGGCAGGATGTCACCACCATGCTCATTACATGCCCATCACAGCACAGTGGGGACAGTAAATCACAGCCATGGCATGACAGTACAGTTCCCCTGAGGTAAGGAACCTGTATGTCCTTGATATGCACACAGGGGAATGATCCAGCCATGCTGTATGCAAGTCCCCTCTTTCAGGGGGCAATGCCAGGTTTACCACCTCTGTCACGATCCTCCTTGGATATTTGTGGCTGTTCCATTGGAGGGATAAGCCAGGTTGCCTGCAAAGTTCAGGCAGCAGAGGTGTGAATTCCCTGCTCTAAAACAAAACGAGCACCAGCTGCAGTAGGAATTCAACAATGTCCAGAAGATCCCCCCTTTCTGCCTCAAGCTGGGTATGCAATTAATATAATATTTTCAGAAGTAGCTTAATCGGCAATGAAAGCAGGAAAGGAGCTACTGAGGTACTTTTTAACACATAACAATGCATTACTTCTGGAAAGCAGCATTTCTCAGGGGGAGAGCTCTGCTCCCCCAGCCTTGCAGTCACACCGGTCATTTCATCATTTCACCACTCTTGGCCTCATTTTCCCCAGTAAGAACAATTACATTTTCTTTTTTTTCCAAAGACAGTGCTTTGAAATCAGCAGCAATAAGTGACAAAACCACGTGTCACAGGCCTTCAAGAACTTTGCATGCCGCTTGGGGACAGCCAGGCTGCAATGGCATAACCCCTCTAGCACCAACACACATCCCATCCAACAGAGGAAGCTGAACAGTAAGGAAGGACTTACTCTGTATCCACTGAACAGATCTCCTCTCCAACCCACCCAGAGTAGGTGGTGGTAATGGATGAGAATTTGAATGAGAGCCAGACGTTAATTTTCCAGATGGCTGAGTAATAAAAGGTTGATGGGAATATGAAATGGATTGGTCACATCCAGGGCAGGCTCCAAATAGTAAATTTTCCCCAGCCTATTACTTACGAGGTGCCAATAGCAGCCAGAGACCCCAGGGGAATGTTGGTAGCAGGCTTCTGGAGATCTCCACTCATATTGAACCCAGCCATCACACCTATATTTTGTAGACATAAATACAATTTAGAGTTAATCCAAGTTATAGCATCCGTGACATATATTCCAATATACAACATAATTTAATCAGTCACTTCATCGATTACTTCAGAACAGTAACTAGATCATTTCACTGCACTGCCACGCGTAGGGTTACTGCCTCCCATTGACTGCTTGGTAAGTAACTGCTCCTGTCTCAAGGGAAATGAGCAACTGCTAACGCATCTACAAAGAACTCTTTGTCCATTTTGAACAATACTGGGGGGAGGGGTGTGTGAAGAAGCAGAAATCCAACAAAACCCATCTTATCTTAATGCAAACATGATAGAAAACAGTGTCATTAGATTGTTGGAAAGAAGAATGCCACTGTTCATCACAAGCTTGCATTCAGCAGGCTGTCCTGTCCCACCAGCCCCAGTCAGTCAGAGCAGATCAATTGCAGGTGTCTGCATTCACAAAGGACAACCACTAATGCAGCGTTTAATGTCTGTGTTCAATGACTACTCCATGCATTTAGTAGAGAGAATTGGAATATGCACGTAGGTGGCAGTTTCCAGCCTTGGGCTCTTCTCTGCAAGCATCACTCAAGGCTCTGGACTGGCATTATCTCTGCTGTGCAGATAAGGAAATGAAAGCATTGAGCAGGTAAGTGATATCCCAAGCATCACAGAAAACACCTGCAGAACAATAAGCACTGGAATATCATTTTAGGCCAGAGCACAGGGTATTGCATGACCAGTGACAGTCCTCAGCTTAACAAATCACCATCAAAAGCTGCAAGAAAGGCAAACAAGAAGGATCAAAGGATTGACAACTCTGTCTTAGGGCTGGGAACCCCAGCCTAAAAAGAGTTAAGAGACTTTACTCACATTTGAAGAGAGTCATGCCAGACTTGGCAAAAAAGTGCATCTTTTCTCATTAAATTATCCCCAAATTTCTCCCAGAATATTTGAGATATCTGCTATAAGTAAATTAAATGCTTGACTTAGAATTCCAATGAGAATTCAGACAATCTGAAGACAGGACAAGAGCCTCCCTAAGACACTCATTCTTGCCCATCTCTGTCCCATTTTGGGAGAATTTTCTCAGCAAAGGACAGTCAGTTTCACAACAAATCCTGCAGCACAGCAGATAAATCCCAGCTCAGCCAGATGGATGTCTTCTCTAAAGGCCTTGCAGGGCTACAGATGGATGGCCACCAGGGAGCCATGGTTGTTGCTAATCAGGGATCAGCAGCTCATCTGCCTGCTCTGTCCTGGGCTTTCCTACACGTTTTCATTGCTCCATGGCCCCATCTGCTAAGTGGGAATTGTAACACTTTCTCTCGGCACGCTAATGAGCACAAGGCACTCACATGCTGCTAAACACACCAGCTAAGCATCCAGCACTTCATTTATTTTCTTTTTCTTCCCCTTGATTGTCTCAGGCCCACCCAGCAGCCATCTCTTTCTATCATTCTCTCCACCAGAACCTCGGTGCCCTGGCACTTTGCTTCCAGAGAAGCCGTCTTCCAGATTCAGATCAGATTCAAATCCCTGAGACTTACTTTAAAAATCAAACCGAGTTGCTCATTTTCTCCTGGAAGACTGCTCTGTGGATGTAGTTCTGTGTAGCACTGGTAAAAGCCCATCAGCTGGTGTACTTTTCGCCAGATAAAGTTTCCAAGTGCTGTTCAAGCACTGCTCCTTTTTCAAGAGTTATACAATAGGCTTAGCTGGAGGTCAGAAAATGTAGGAAGGCAGAAGTCTATAGGAACAGCCAAAAACATCATACTACATGGAGCATCCATGAGGCACTCTTCAGTGACATGCTATTCTGCATTTCAGGGGGAAAGCAGAAAATGCAGAATACCCTACATTTTTCTTCCAAAGGGAGCAAGCTGTTGTCAGAAGGACAGCTGCTAATCCAATGTGCCTCTTGGCCAAGTTTCCCAAACACTTGGCACCACTTCTGTATCTTCCAGCTCAAGCTTGACTCACCTCCTCCTCAATCAAGCTCTTACCTCAGCAAAGCACTGGGGAAACACCAATATGGTGTTTTTCTGGACCAAGTACGAAAAAAAATGAAGGTGTGAAGTCACTTGTGCACTGATAACTGCAGGGCCTTGACTACCCCACTGCCTCCCTTGCAGAGATTCACACATAATAAGGTACAGCCCAAAATGGCCTGCCAGAGCCTATATACACCAAGATCAACGACTGACCTCGTGGTTAGGGGTCAGATCCAGACCAGTGCAGAACCTCCAAGGTCACCAGAGTGTCACAGCCTCCTTTGACAAAGGCCAAGGTCACCACTACAAGATCCAAAATAGCATTGGTCTGAGTGGCTGAGAACGTCTGCCTCCTCCATGCTGACTACTCCCAGACTTGAGAATCTTCTTGTACAGAAGTACAGACAATGTCAAAGTCATCTCTCTACCACCTGCCAAAAAGAAATTATCCAGATAGGGTGCCAGCTGCTGAAGAGTGGAACTGAGAAGACCTTGTGCAAGCAGCAAACTAACCATCTCACTTCTCAATGAAAGGACAAAAGGACAACCCAATTCCTTTCTAACAAATTAAAATAAAAGAAATTGAACAAACTCCACTATTAATAGCTTTGGTCACCCCTTGCCAAAGAGTGAGCTCGGCTGGTTTGCAAGACTAGCTACTAAAGAGAACAAAAATACGTGCACTTGCACATAAAATCCAACCAAGTAGAGAAGTTGGGACATTTCATCCTCCAGACAGATCTATTCCACAAGGAAATGGCCAATCCCTTTTGAACTCAAGCAATCCTATCTGCAGATTGTCCACAGAGAAAATTATCCACCTCTCTGTTTCAACGAGATAGCAGGCTGGATTTTCCACACTAGCTATTATCTCGGAGAGCGGCAGATAATGACAAAGCTGCTGGACAAGGAAGCATGAAAACACAGTCAGCTCAGCCAGGAAATTATGGCTGAGACAGTCTGTACATTGCTGCTATTCCCAGCGTAATCCTGACCTGGGAATCATCCAGGCAGTGGATACGTGCATGAAGAGACCACCTACACTGTACATTAGACATAAGCATCAGCTCCACCAACCCTGGCTTACAGCTCTACCAGCTATGGTTTATAACTGTAGATACGACTGCCTGCAAACTGCCATTGTATTGCATTTTCCAGAAAAATTACTATAAAATGCGAAAGTTTGTGGTGTTTAGTTTGTTAGCTTTTTTTTTCTTTTTTCCTTCAACCAAGAGATGAAGAATGGAAAATCTGAGATTGGAATTGCAGCTGATTGTTTAAAAGGGCCAAATTCTCCACTGATGTAAGCTGGCATCTCTCCACAGACTCCAGTGGAGTTGTGCCAGTTTACATCATCTGATAACTTAGCCCAAAACTTCTAAATCTATTTGCTGTCATTTTGCAAGTGCCAAATATGGTTTATTTCAGAACTGGTGTCAGCACAATGACATTTTCCAGTAATGCTGCTCAAACATCACCTTACTTTATCGTATCACACAATAACACACTTCTTTCATTAAGCTGAAAACCTTTGGAATCTGGTAGAAAGAAAATCATTCCCTGCACAACACTAATGCTTAACTTCATCTTGAAGCTGCACTGGCAGTTGTGTGGCTGCTGAACAATTGCATGCGTTTCTGTGGGCAGGCAGCTGCTGAGCCTCCTTTGTCATGCACATCCCTGCTTAGATGGGGAGCTGAGGTGATGGCTTCAAGCTGTGCCAGGGGAGGTTCAGGTTGGATATTAGGAAATATTTATTCTCAGAAGGAATGGTGGTGCAGTGGCATAGACTGCCAGGGAGATGGGGGAGTCACCATCCCTGGAGGTGTTCAAGAACAGGGTGGATGTGACACTGAGGATTGTGGCCTAGAGAGGTCACAGGCATGGCATGATGGCTGGACTGGATGATCTTAGAGGTCTTTCCAACATTCATGATTCTATTATTCTAAACGTGGTTGCCTCTGACTTAAAACAGAAAATCTGAGTTGTCTTCTTCGGCAGCTTCCAGAGCTATTTCTGATGAAAACAAGCAACTATGAAGTACTTTTAGCCATGTCCTAGAGACCAGACTGAAATCAGTTGAATTCAGATAACAATTGGAAAGGGAGAATAAAGTGTTTATCCTGAGAATATCAAAATAGTTTCACTTCAAAAAGGAACACTTCATCTCAGAAGGGCCCAAACATCTTGTTTCACAATTTCCTAAACACTTTTTAAAAAACCTTTGTTATTAGAACAGCATCTTAAATTGTGAATCAACATATGCTAAAAATTAAAAAGAATAAACAAAACATTCAATAATAAAAGCCAAACCAAATATCATTTTGGGTCAAATTAGTTTTTCAAAGTGGCTCAAAGCAGCCCCCCACACTGAACAGCAAATTGCTTGGCTGAAACTTTCCTTGAATTGAAAAACTTAATGCATGGGATTGTGCTGCCAATGCTTTGTCCACATCACCAAGGGGGTTCCAGAAGAAGCAGAAACTGCTTAGGGATGGTGCAGGGAATGGTTCAGGAGGATAAAGCAGAGGTGCAGCTGGGGGTGATGTTCATGCATCCTTGCCATTCCTTTCTTTTCTGCCCTGCAGAAGAGGCTTGGCAATTGTGTGGCATCCCTCCAGCCTGCTATTAATGCTGCTGCCAAAACTATCCCTGCAATGTCACCTGGAAGCCCGCAGACCGCCTGTGCTGCTGGGCCTGCTGCCAGGCAGGGAGGAGCACCCTCCTGTCCTCCTGCCTGCAATGCAGTGGGCAGCATTTGTCTGCAGAATGTGGGGCACTGGGAAAGCTGGCATCCCCTCTGCAGTACTGAGCTTCCATTTTGGGTGAGGATTCAGGCTAAGACATTGCACCAGCTCTTGGAGATGGGAGCTCTGAAGTTGCACAGGGCTCTCAGCTGTGATTTGGAACAGAAAAGCCTTGACACCCATCTCTTGCCTTCTTAATCTTTTTTAATCAGATCACAAGTTCTCCCATGTAGCATTACGTTTTCTTTCACGAGGCTCCTAAGCACTGCGGTGCTATAAACAGCAATAACAGGAACAATGGTGGTGTTATATGGTACCACTGGCATCGCTGCTCCAAAGCAACAATTTAAATCCTGTAAATAACTAAACAATAAAAAAGAACACATGAAAAAGATCCGCAGTAACCAAAGTAATTATACATCAGCCCAAACGTGTTTTTAGAGAATATTTAACATTACTACTGGTGTTACAACCACTAACTAATAATGCAACATGCTGCCAGGACTTCAAATAAATTATATCTGTTAGTTTTGGCCTTCATCCTAGCAGCCAGGTATTAGCAGTGATGAAGAACCATTTAATATGGTTAATCATGGCAATTTTCTGCACAGCTTTGTCATAACTGTTCCTTCTTCTGTGATCAGGGAACTGGAAAATCCCGCTTTCCTGAATCAGAGGCAGGACTCTGAAGAAGGTCTCCTTCTGCGGCCGGGAGACTTGCGTGGGTAAGACCAAAGCAATAAGGAAGAGGGCAGCAGCCAACTGCTCCATGGTGCCAACAGTTTGGGCAAGGAAATTTTTCAGAAGGAAGCCTACCTGGAGGCAACAACCAGCCTGGTAAGCTGCGAGAGAGGATTTCAAAGGAAAAATTGGGCTCTAGGTACACCTGACAAAGTGATTCTGCTAGATTATTTCTCCAGCTCATCTGCTTCACAAAACCTTTCAGCTTCTCTCTCTGTACCGCAGCACTTCCACTAACAACTTTCAGTTAGTTGCTTGGAGTTAATCCTCTGCAAATTCATCCTATAATCCAAGGATTCATTGCTATGGAAACTGCTCATGATCAGTACTTTTTACTGCTTAAAAAACAGCATCAACAAAAGGTATTTTAACTCCAACTGATAGCTATTTCATTCGCACTAGAGAGTACCAGCTGTGGAGAGGGGACATCGATCTTCCTCTTAATTTAAGAGAAGGAATGACATAAAAGCATGAAGTTACACTTAATGAACATGAGTCCTGCTGTGTGGGCAGTGCAGAGAGCAGTAGGTCAGCATCCTGGGTGCTGGAACCAGCCCAGCTCAGCCACCAAGAGTCCTCCCATCCCCTTCCCTCCCATCCAGAACAATCTCATTGCAAGGCTTATCTAGCAACGTGAATCATTGATCATCACAATTAAAAAAGCTTGGAACCCTGTGGCCCCAAAACATTGGCCAAGATTGCCTAATCCTTGGAGGGGAGGAAACAACACCATCACGTCAACCCACAGGCTTGACAAGCAGCCTGGAGAATCTCCCCAGGAGATGTGCCTGTGGAGGGGAGGATAAAACTCACCGTACCTGTGGCAGCTGGGAAAAACACTCCAAAAACAGTGAAGAAGGACTCCCCCTGGCTGTAGTCTGGCAGCGTGTTGTTAAATAAAAGCTCTTCAGAGTAGCCAACAAAGCCGTGCTCTGCAAACACAGGGAGGGAAAGAGGAATATCTCAGCCACTGCACACATGGTGGGACAGCCAACTCAGTCTTGGGTGACAGCCCCTTCACCCCCAAAAAAGTGTGAGCAGTAGCTGTTTCCAGTGGTTGTTTGAAATGGCGAATGTCAATTTTTTTAGTGGGGGAAGAGGTAAGCATGGTTAAGTGGGTACCAATGCCAGGCAAAGACATGGGTGACAATGATTGGACTGCTAGCACGTCTCAGCTGTGCTGCCTCATAGTGAGTCCTGCCATCAGCACCTTTCCATGAAACCTGCCCACCAAGGACCATCACAACCTATGGGTAGTAAAGATAACTTAGAAAGCAGGTTAAGGAATTAAAGATACATCTACAAAATTAATAACTTCATTTTCAGCAGGCAATGCTGCTTTTTAATGGAGTATCTTCTGTTGTGGAAACATCTCCTCCATATAAGCACTCCAAATGCTTGTGACTGCGGTGGGGGGAGGTGAGCAAAACTGGTTTATTTCTTCTTCCAGCCACTACAAATTATTTCCACAAGACATGTGACTGCAATAACTTGAATTTTCTCATTAGCAGGCAGGATGTTGTTTATGGCTGTGCAGGGTGACAGCCAGAAATTTAAAAACGACTCCATCAAAGCTGTCCCATGCCTCAAAGGCAGCACTAATGATGTTTGGACAATAGATTCGACTGGAAAGTTAATCAAGAGTTCTGAACACAAGACATGTTCGTTTAAAGTGTCAGAATATAACTAACCACAGAGCTTTGAAGTTGCCACAGAAAAATCCTAGAGATAATCAAAAGTTTCCTACTACATCTGCATTCATTGTGTTGCCCAAACATGGATGGGTCTCCTGCTGCCAGGCTTTTAGAAGTTCCAGTCACCTTCACAAGGAACAAGCTACAGATGAGACTTAAAGGGAATATGCTCAGCGCAACACCCTGACCTCCGGACCTCACAGAAGCCTGCTTAAACTATTTCTACAGAAGCTGCAAAGGGGGAATTTGTGTATGTTGTACATTCCTGCAAGACTAGACCCAAACCCTTTTTTCAGACAAAGCCCGTACAATCTTAACCAGAATTTGTGCCCACAGCACAAGTGCTGGCTGCAGAACTTCTATCAAACTCCTCAAGAAAAGTCTCAGTCTGCAGTCAAACAATTCTTCATCCGCTCCTCATAGAAATGTTTTGCTATTAAAACAAAAGAGGTGGGGAACTATTCAACTCAGCCTGAGGACTCATGTATATAGACAGACCTTCTCCAATTCATGCTTCAGAGCAGCATCAACCAGAATTATACCACTCTTGACAGAAGTTTGCCCAACCAATCTGGAAAATCTCCCATGGACTCCAGGCTCTCGGGATGATTTACTCTCATATTTTCCTGCCTCGGGTTTTCCCTTCTGCCCAACCATCACCACCCTGTTTGAAGCACTTGCTGCTCCCTCTTGCCCATCTTCTATGTTATCTGCCTTTTTTCTTTTATCATGTCCTTTCACCCATTTGGAACAGTCCCCATCCTGCACTGGCACAGCCAACTGTTTCTGACAGGCTGTAGGACTTTGTTTGTCTCAACTGATGCCACTGCCCCAGTACGTGTGCAGTCACCTAGAAGCCAGATCCCATCAGCTGATCCAAGCAGCACATTTAACCTGCACGTTCAGTTTTCCATCATCCAAGTGCTTAAGGAAAACACCAAAGAACTCAAACCAAAACCTTGCAGAACCTCACCAGACACAATCTCCTTCTCTGTGAATAGACCATCTCTGATTGGGGTCTTCCAGATGGACTTGGGGTCTATACAGCTAAATGACAAGCTGATGCAGGCAGCCTGATTAATTGAATCACAGAACAGCCCAGGCTGGAAGGGACTTGAAAGATCACCAGGTACAACCTTTTTGTCTCCTTTTTCATATCAAAGGCCAAGTACATAACCAGACTGTTTTCTGTATAACCACTTAGGCCATGCCACAGCCGAAGGGAGATTCTGAGACCCTTCAGTCTCTCATCTGACCTGCAGAGGAAGAAAGGAAGCAGGAAACATCTGAACTGCAACCCCCGCCCACTAGTTTCTACACAGCTCTTAGTATTAAGGTTTCTGAGAGACAAAGAAAAAAAGACCTGTACTCAGGTCCAGCTTACACAATTAGGTGGGATACGGTCAAATAACTCCCTGTGTTATTAGCCATCATCCTCTGAGACAACCAGAACATGTTAACACAATCAGATACCTTAAAGTCAAGGAGATGTGCAGAACGAAATACCTTAGCATTTGCAATCAGCACAACGAATGGACAGTATTGGTGCAACCAATCTCCGCCAACCTTAAGGAGCCAAATGATTTCCCACACTCCTTTCATTTGCCTGCTGTTCCCTTTCCCATTTAATTCACGTAACTGTAAATCTTGGATGGCAGAGACTATCTGTATATATGCACACAGCCCGAAACAATGGCAGATGTTACTTGAACATGACAGCAACAGATTTGTTGAAAAAGTCACAGGATACACAAACTGCTCTGTCCTACTTCTATTTCCTTTTCTTGCAGCTTTGGTGGGACAGAGGAAGCCCAGCAATTCAAAATTTCCCCTTTATACAGGATCAGGAGCTTTCTACCTCTATTAAAGAAAAGTTCATCCAAATGTTACTTCTTATGCCAGCCCCATTTTTCAGTCAGTCACCCTCCTGTAAAACACAACGCAGGTCCCTTTTGATCAGTTTTAGCCATGCTGGGCAACGACCATCAATTTAAGTCAACTCCCTACACACAAGTCAGAGCTGAGCGCACCATGCTGTGAACATCTCCTGGCTGTCATCGTGCCCACCACTGTGGCAAGCCTGGCCACCCTTTGTCAGTCATATCAACAGTCCTAATTGTAGCTAATGGGGCAATTGGGCTGAAAATCATCCAAAACAAAACAGGAATCAGCAACTGAGACCAATTGGTTAAATCAACAGAGCACTCACTCGGGTGTTCATGGAGTCAATTATCCACATCCCATTTAAAGTGCACTTCAAAAGGCCGCACTTCGGAAGGAGGAGGGAAGGAAACGCCATAGGGTCTATATTTGGCTCTCTGATTTCCCAACAAGGCATAATCGGTTTTTAATTTTTGCAAGAGGATCTCTTCCCTTTAGCTAACTGCTGGGCATGTGAGATGCAAGCCGTACCCCTCCCTCCTCCTGTATCACTCACGACAAAATGTCTGCTCTCCGTTAATTTATGTGACCCCACAGCCTTTAAATCATGCTCTTTATGAGCCTGATTCCTGCTGGTCTGCAGTGGGCTGGATTGAAGGGGGATCAACAATCTTCCCTGTGTCATGTTACAAGGCAAAGACGCCGATTCCTTCCTTGTGCTGTCTCAGCCTTAGGGGAAAAGAACAATAAGAAGCAGTAACAATTTATTTACATCATTAGATACTCAATAAGAAGAAGGCAAATAATGGATTTCTCAAGTGGCTGAGCTGAAGTAAATAAGAGAAGGGGGAAAAATTGACTTAAACCAATATCTGAATTATTTCTGTGACGTTTGATAAATTAAAACACTAAAAAGCTTTAGGTTCAAGGCAAAGTATTTCGCTCAACCTCAAAAGATTTATTCTCATTTTGGGATTCTAATTGATTTATTTTCCCTTTTTTTTTTTCCTTTTTTTTTTTTTTTTAAAAAAAGAAGATTTTGAGTCTATTTCAAATGAAAAATGTCACTGTAGGGAAAAAGAAATTGGATTTTGAATCTAGATGAAACATTTTAACATTTCCATGGCACAGTGTTTCATTTCAATGTCTCTGTGAAATGTTTCATCATTTTCTGATCTTTTTCCTTGTGTGTTTGGAGAAAAATCTTCATAGATATAAATCGTTCCAGTAAACTCAACGCAAATCTAAGCACATTCTTTGAATTTAAAAGAGTATATTCCCTAAGTTACCCATTTCTGGCAAGCTTTATTTGTTGCAAAGACCTCACCTAACCTCCTTTTAGTTGCCCTTATTAAAATTAAATAGCAAACAACAAAACAACACCTAGAACATACTAGGCGGAAGAGGCTCCAGGATGAGCATCCTCACCCCCAAGCACTACAAAGCCAACTGGGGATTCCTGTGGAGACCCCAGGCAGAGGCAGTGGCCTCCTCCCTCCATCCCAGCTGTGCTTTGGGCTTACTTCTTGCTCTTTTTCTCTCCCCAGCAGTGGGGATGAAAGTATCTGAGCAGGCTTCCCTTGCTCAGGGCACAACTCAAAAGGCCAGAGAAGGAATGGGATGTGATGGTGGCAGTGCGGGGTCAGCTCATTACACAAATGCACACAGACAACCTGGAGCTCATTACAGATTATTCAAGTCCTGGCCAAATTCAATGAGCCTGTTCACAAGCTTAAGGTTAAGTAAACCCTGGCCTGGAGGCAGGCCTGACCACGGAGCGAAATAATGCAAAATGGAAAACTACCTTAAGAAACAGCTCCCTGAAGGCTGTCAAGTACCGCGCTCTGCTTGTGATTAGAGACTTTAATTATGAAGGTGGATACTGAAGGCTTGAAGTGCTGGGATCTTTTTCTTTTCCTAAATAAGTAGGTCCACACATTCCTGCCTGAAAAGCCACAGAGAGGCACTTACTGAGATGTGCTTGCAGAGGAACAGCTGGAAGCGTTTGTCTTGCAGCACACTGCCCAGTTCCGAACCCAGCATTTCCAAGATCCTGTGTGATATGCCATGTGGAGAGCCAAAAAGTAATTACAGAGCCTTGGCATAATTATCTCCTCTCTCTCACTTTCCCTCTTCTGTCACAAGCTCCAAGATCCAGCCATTCCCACTGGCCACCACTGAGATCCTTCCCAGTGCAGGGTCCCATGTGGGCACTGGAGGTTTCTGGGGACATCGGCATGGAGGAGGCAGACACAGTTCGTACACCCAGCCCCACAGATAAAACTTCATTCCTTCTTGACACAGTTGTATTATTCTCCCTCCTCGTCCCCTTAGCCAAGGACAAGGTACAAGAGCAGGATTTATGGGCTGGGGACAAGGCATGTCACTTTGGTAGCTCTTGAAAGTCGTGGTCAATCAGGTTGAGTGGCCTAAAGCAAATTCATTTCTATGCAGGTCTGTACACCCAAGTGCTGTACAGCAGAGGACTGAAATTATCTCCTGAAGCCCTTGCAACACTATCCTTCCCCCACCCGCAGATGAAATCTGTCTTTGGATAGTCTGGTGGCCACCAAACTCACCCAAACCCACTACCAACCACATGAACAGCAGCTTCCCACACCAAGGGAAGTTCAACTCACTGTGAGCTGGAATTCAAGGCTGTGCAACGCAGAAGCAGATTTCCACCAGCACAGCTGAGGAGATGGGGGTCTGGAGAGCCAGGAATGCAAAGCACTGACAGAGGCAGAGCCGTGCTGGCAGGTTCTGAGAACAAACATAACCTTTGCTGAACTCGCACAGATATAAAAATGCTTTCACATTTTTTCAGGACATCTTCTGCTTCACTGTTGGATGTGTGTACTTCAGCTGGAAGGCTGGGAAAGAACATAAATAAAGGGGAAGAGCTGCAGGGGGGAAATGGAGGTGAGGGGGCTGAGGAGAGATGGGTGGCCTCACTGGTACCTGGGGACTGACGCACCCATGGAATCAAATGCATTTCAGTTACCTTTTTCTTTGTCAATCCCACAGCTCCTGCCTGACCTGCTGGTCCAATGATGATCACATCCTTCTGTCCCAGAGCACACCAGAGCCCCATCTCAGCCCCAGCACCCCAAACCTGAGGGATTTGAGTAGGCAGCTCTTGGATGCATGCAGGTCAATGATTATACATGATAAAATCACAGCTATTATAGACTCAACACCACAATTTCATCACCAAATTCCAGCTTGACACATCTGTCACCAGATGAGTTTCCTTCGCCCTGCTGCTGTTGTGAAAATGGGTTCAATGCCAGGAAGCACAGAACAAAACCCGTGGGTTGAAGTGATTTCACAGCTCCAGTAAAAGAAAAAAAAACCAACAGGTCCAAAAATGGAGCTGGGTGCCACAGCTGGCATCTTCCCAGCCAGAGCAAGAGCACAAGAGCAGAGCAGAGCTCAGCTCCTCTCCTGGCTTCCTGGAGAGCCAGCTTTGTAAGTCAGGACAAGCTGCAGAAGTGTGTTTAAATGCATCACTATTGCAAGGAACAAGAAGTAGAAATATTTTATTCTACAGAAAGAAAAAAAAAACAACTTGGCAAAACACAGAGAGAAGAAGGATCAGAGCATTTTTAAAGGAAGGAGGAAAGGAGTTCCCTTGTCCGAGACCTTCTCTGCACCCATAATAATAAGAGCGGCAAACCCAAAATGAGAGATTATATAAAGCCTGTAATTGAAGGAGTGAAAGCCACAGTTAAAACAATCTAAAAAGAACAAGCCCTGAGAAATGCAACCCGAATCCCTTATCTTTTGATGGAAAAGAATGTGCTCCCTTAGATTAATGACGTGTTTACCCAAAAGGAAATCACCGCCCTTCTGAAGCAGCGAGTGTTTGTTCCTCCCAAGTCCCTGTTTTCTGATCCAGCGCTGATCTCCCAAACCTCCTGTTTAAAGCCAGCACACAATGCAGCTTCCTGCAGCGGCAGCCCTGAGCAATCCCAGCCTTAACCCTCTCCCAAAAACCACCCTCAGCTGCACCTGTTGGGGAAGATCAGAGGGTGTTTGGGTCCTGCCTCAGCACAGGGACAGCCATTTGCAGCGTGGCTGCCAGCAACGCTGCTGCAGAGCAATCAACCAGCCCAAATATTATTATTACTTCTTTTTTTTTGCAATATATCAGCAAAAATATTTCTGTTGTGAGTGGACAAATGAGCATGCAGCGTGACAGCATTTGCAAAGAGAAGTGTGAGGATTCAGCAGAGCATCCTGCTGCCTTGTCTGGGGTGCTCTGAAAAAGGCTGACTGCTGGATGCTGTAATACTCTGGTGTGCTGTGACAGGCACGGAGGTGCACAGATCAAGGCACTGGAAACTCACACCAAAGCAAAGAAGTGCATTGGGGCAACTTTGTAAAACACACACACACATGCAAATCTCCGCAATATAAGCAAACAAGCCAAAAACACACAAGGGGACTATCAGTTCCTTGTACGCATGGTAAATCCAAGTATTTCCTAGAACCACAGAATCGTTTGGGTTGGAAGGCACGTTTGAGATCATCCAGTTCCAACCCCTTGCTATCAGCAGCAGTACTTCTCTTTAGACCAAGTTGAGGGAAGCTCTATCACAGCCCCATCCAAACTGGCCTTGAATGCTTCCAGAGATGGGGCATCCACAACCACACTGAGCACCTGTTCCACCTCACCACCCTCACAGGATTTGGATCCTTTTTGTCTGCCCTATGACCCCAAAAGGGTCCAAGGGTGTGTGACCTGCAATAAATGCATCCCATCGGTGCCACCTCTCATCTCCTCGTGTCACAGGAACCTTGGCACATCCTGGCTACAAGAGCTATCAGGTCATGGGCACCTTCATCCCCCAGAGTTCAACAGGTCTGCAACAGTGGGAGCCGGCCAGCAGCTCAAAATAGCACAGAAGCCATAATAAACAAAGGGAGCTGCTTAAATCAGTCCCTGATGTTTGTGCTGATGAAGCAATGTTCTTCTTTGGGTCACCATCCCCTCCTGCAGCCAGGCAGGAGCCCTGTGGAGGGAACACTCTTTCCTGCCCCACTCCTGCTGCAGTGCCCCATGGACCAGCACCCACCTGCTTCACCTCCAACTGGCTCCTGGGGCATGGAGACATGGAAAACCAATGACATAAGCCTATGGGAGGAGCTGGTACTGTCATTCGGCATCTATGCTGGCTGCGCAGGTTGGTGATTTTGAACTGTTTTTTGCAGAAAGGCAAAAAAAGACCCAACAAAAGACATTTGTTGCAGGTAGAAAATCTGAAATCTTGGTTAGGAAGAAAAAAAAAAAAAAAGAAAAATATTTTAACGTGGGTATTTATGAAGTCCACTTATGTTTTATATTACTTAATGCTAAGCATCGGTCTTGCCATAATACATAAAATACTTCCATGACTATTTTACATCTTGATGTGGTATCCGCTACCTGGCTTGTTCAGCACTGTTCAAACCTGCCAGAGGAAATGGTTTTGCTCATTACAAGGAGTACAAGAAGTAAACCATCCCTTGCTTCACCTTTTTCTAGGAAAATGTTTTGCATAAATGGGATACTTTATTTTGAGTGGTATTTCTTGGAAGCCATACCCAGAGTCCCTGCTGTGGGTGGCTCTGCAGAACTTCTCAGATGAAAAATTCCAGCTTTAAGAAACCAGAATTTGGGCTGAGCCAAGG
Organism: Centrocercus urophasianus; assembly: GCF_019232065.1. NCBI lineage: Eukaryota > Metazoa > Chordata > Aves > Galliformes > Phasianidae > Centrocercus > Centrocercus urophasianus. Next base: position 5,708,827 of record NW_024884844.1, read on the forward strand.
CACAATTGGAGGAAAACGAATGGCACCGGAGCTGCAGAGGCGATGACACACATCCTCTGGGCTAGCTGGAGTGACCCTGTTCCTAGCTCAGAGCTACACTGGCTGCTGCCAGGGCCAAAGCCCAACCCACGTCAATTGAATCCAGTGCCTGATTTAACGGTTGGCAGCTCTGCCCAAGGCAGAGGGGTTGGAATCAGACGGTGTTTGAGGTCCTTTCCAACCCAAGCCATTCTATGATTCTATGAATCCCCACTTTCCCAAAGTCAGCAGTTGGACACAGTGGAACAAAACCAACTACATCCTGTCATGATCTGCATGCTCTTGTGCTATACTCACGAGTAGAACATCCCATGCTCCCACGTTCAGATATATTATCTAGATGACAATGGTATTTAAAAGAGAACTATTCCATATATATATTTTTTACTATTATTATTCTGTACCCAAACTGATTGTTTGATTTTTTTCTTATTTTATTTTGGGGAGGTTTTCAGTATCCTTGATAGAATTCACACAGCTACAGCTCAAAGCCTAGCTTCAGAACTGTGAATCAAAACTGTTCGATTTTGGAGAGGCTGAGCAAGATACTGTCACCTTAAAGGATTTTTTGTTGTCGTTTGTAGCCATTCACTGAATTCAGTTTAAATGGAAGGATACATTTTCCCTATTAAACCCACATTGTTCAGTGAACACATTTTTCTTTGATAGAAAAGAAAACCAAGGAGAACCAGCAGGTCCCCGCGCATACAACTGGGCTAAAATCTCTCACCTAAGGTCAAAGAAGGCCACGAACTGTTAACAGAAGCCAGCAGGGAAGACGATGAGCAGTAGATAAGAACCCATATCCTGCACAAAGTTTCCTCTGCAGCCCTCTGGATAGGAATGCAAATTAGAAGTGAAGTGGATGCAGAAAGAATCCAATATCCAGAAATCATCTTTTTAAGTTAAACCCCTTAATAAGGAAAGCTGATTCAGGGCACAGCTGAACTGTGACAGGAATTAAATACTGCAGGGATGGAATACAAGGAGGCACAAAATCTCCATCATTTGAAAAGAATCATGTAGTGGCACACACACAAAAAAATCAATGCAATTAAATAAAGCTGTCTAGTTTAAACACAGGGACAGGGAGAGATGAAGGGATTATGGGATGCTACACACCCAGACCGTCTTGTGAGGTCCCTAGCATTAAACAATTAAACAAAAACAGAGAACCCAGAGATTTTATCAGAGAGAGCCCATGGGAAGGCAATGTCTAATAAGGGACAAATCCCAGGGCACCATGCTGCAGCTGAGTCGGCTCCCTGCCCAGTTCGGGGATCCACCAACAGGCAGCATGGGCAGCAAGAGCATCCACCAATGAAGCCACTGATGTGTTTTAGGGTTTAGTTGCAAGCTCGATGGAGATGAGCTTAGCAGTGCCTCGCAGGGAAACAGCAAAGGAAGTAAAGGTTAAACGAACCATGTACAAAATCGCCTCGATAAATCATGAGGGTTATCACCTATCCTGCAGCAGGGGGATACAGCAGCAGTGTTTATCATACCCGTACTATCACAGGCTGAACCAACAGCCTAATTCCTACTGCTGCTGCTATTAAATGAATTAAAAACTAACACCTATAAGACAAAAGCAAAACCTCTGCTGCTCCAGGGATGGACATGAGGCAGCCCTGTCTCCCAGCCTGCCCCTGAGTGCAGTGGCATGCTGTAGGGTATCAAGCAACATTAGGACCGTCCCCTACACTACACACTCTAAAGATGACATTTGCTCCTGTATGGACAAAACTCAAGGGGAGCACCACAGGTGTTCAGCGAGGTTCAATACAAAAAAAAAAAAAAAAAAAAAAAAGGATATCAGCAGGTTCTCAAGTCCCTGGGAGACCCAAAGCTTCAGCAGCAGTAATCAGGGAACAGCCTGGGATAGTTGTGACTGGAACACTGAATCCCCTTATAACCTGCTTTCCAGCCTGGCTGCTTGAGGTCCAGCCAGCAGGGACAGGTCAAGAGAACAGCAATCCAGGTGGCTGCAGATTCTGAAGAAAATCCATAAGAAAGGAAAAAACAGCATCCTGCTCTCATCCCTGAGCTTTCATCCCTTCCTCACCACCGCTGCGGGAGATGCTGCTGGCTGCTGGGGACATTGTGGAAACACACCATGCAGAAAACTGACAGGTCAAGCTACATATTTTATCATCTTTTTTTTTTTTTTTTTTTTAAACCAAATTGCCTTAAACACCTACTTCAGAGAGACTGATGTAGCTTTCCTGTCCATACCTAAACAAGCCCCCCTAACAATGTTATCACTTTTCAAAACACATCTGTGCTGCAGCTCCTAGCCCAGACAATTGGCAGGTAACCAGTTAATAAATTTCTTCTCCAGACTGTTGAATAGGCTGGCCTCCACTCAAAGGTGATGTCACTCCAATTCAATGTGCTATAATTGGAAAAACCTGGGGAAAGCAATCGCGTGTTTTTTAATAAATAAAGATCGCATTAGCAGCCTCCTGCTTTTATTCGCCACTAGCTCTACCTTGTTCAGTAGCAAAGTGGGATTTTCTGCTGCCACTCACTCCATGATTCCTACTTGGAATATGATGCCAGTTTCCAGATGTGTTTCAAGCCAGGAAGTCAGCAATCAGCCTGGATAAAGCCTCTGGGATTAGCTGCAGATCATCTTCTGACACACACATCCTTCCTGCACCCTCTCTTAGAAAACGGGCACACCCCTCGTGCCCAAAAATACAATAGAGAACAGCCCAGGCCAAGCAAAATCCTCTGATTAGGAAGCTTTGATCATTTCCATGTTAAATATACGTGAATACATTTAATTGATTCAATCCATCAAAGTCTCCAAAGCATTTTAGGGATCTTTACAGCACCAATGTGTTTACAAACACATCATTTTAATAGTTGCAGGTTCCCTTTCTGCTAGAGCAGCCCAATGCAAATGTCCCCTTTGGTCCCCTCCCCTGGCAGGAGAGAGAGCATCAGCTCTCCCAGGCAGCCATGAGACACCCAATGAGGAGAAATCCTTCACAAGGCTCATCCTTAGAGGAAGAAGTGAGGATAAACGTTTTTCTGAGCTCCGTGAGAATACTGTCAAAAGGCTACAACAGAAGCGGGAGACACGAAGGATGTGGTTTGTGTGAAGAATAATCCCAACCAGCAGCTCTCTGGCAGCAGCACGCCCAGGGGCTGCAGGGGGTTGGATGCAAGCAGGGGTTATGGTCCGGGCCCCAGAGGGCTCCAAAGACTCCCAGCAGCCCCAGCATGATGGGGGACTGCCTGGGCTCCACCAGGAGAGAGGCTCGGCTCCTGGACAAGCTGCAGGAGGGGAGCCCCAGCCCAAGCAAACCTCAGGCCTTGCTCACTCAAGCAGACCCCCACCCTCCTATTATCTAACACCCTGCCAACAGAATCCATATTTTTAATTCTTTCCCTCTTCTAAGAACATTAAAGAGGCTGTTGTTGGGGGCACTTTTGCTTGTACTGTGACTCCTTTCATCTCACCACCAAAACAAAGCACAGCCCAATTAACACCAGATCTCCCCCCAAATAACCCCACCCCTCCCCATTTGCTCCCACAGAGCCGCTGGGCTGTAGCAGGGTACCTGTGAGCAACTGCCAAAACAGGAAAGCAGGCGCCTAATTGAAAGGAGTATTTGGGAGTCACCCTACACAAAAATTAGCAGAGATATGCTAGGAAAATAAAAGTGTGGGCACTAACAGCGGTCTTATCTTCTTTTTCCATGACTCTAATGCTCAGTACGTGAAGAGGCCAAAAAGTTTCACACGATGTTCTGAGGAGTTGGTTGTGGACAGACAGCATCCTCTCTTTTATGTTCACTGCTCCCCCTCAGAGTAACACAGACTGGTTTTGAAGCAAGGATCTACAGCATTTATGCAAGCCAAGAAACCCAAGCACCCTAGTTCTGCCTGCAACACGTTATTCAGCAGCATAGTGGACACAAGGTCCCATCTGTCTGCTCTCAATTCACCTGCATTAGGTTTAGCAAGAAGAGAAAGCCATGAGGAGACATGGTGGGGAGAAAGGGGAGGGGGGGGGGCGGGCTACATGAGGGTGACTGTTTCTGGAGGTGACACTGAGCTTGGGTTGGTTCAGAGCCCAGCAGAAAGATGGCATGGGAGCCCCTCTCCTTACCACCTACCCCTTTCCTTACCATCTACCCCTCACAGTAACCTGGGACCATGTCCATCTCTGGGGAAGCACTGGCTGGATCCAATGGGGAAATTTAGAGTTCCATGGCCCCCAAAGGAAGCTCTGGATCTTGGGACCATGCCAATGTCTGGGGCTAAGCAGGAGGGAGGGATGCTGCAGCCTGGTGGCACCTGGGCAAGGCAAGTCTGATTCTGAGTGCCAGTGATTCTCACCTTTTGTTTGCTTGTTCGTTTTCCCCTGCACCTAAATACACAAACGCTTTTCCTGCCTTTGCTCTTTACAGCTTCTCCATGCAGTGCCTCTCAGGATTCCTGGCTCTACTCCGAGGTTGAACCCCGCAGCCTCCACAGAGACAGCCACATCTGGAGAAGGGACCACAGCCCTGAGTGCTCCCCACAGCAAGCCGTGGAGAGGGAAAGGAGAAAGCAGCGGGAAGTCCTGCTGAGAACCCCTTTTGTCTAAATAGGGCCTGTCCTCCGACTAAAAATAAAGCCTAACCACAGGAAGGGAGTGAGAGCTTGGCCCACATCCCGTGTTGTGCACGCCTGGGTGTGAGGTTGAGGAACAGGGGGGGACGAGCGAAGGGCCCCCACCCAGCGCAACCACACATGGGCTCGGGCGCCAGGCCCTTGGGATGGACAGGCACACTCATGGAGGTTAAACCCAAGCAGACAGTGCTTGGCGGCAGCACAGACCTCCAGCATCTTTCCCGACCTGCTCACACCCCTCCCAGCATGGGTGGGAAGGCGCTCTGCTAACGGGTGCACAGGAGAGGCCCAGGCCCACAGAGGCCATGCTCACTGTTGGTGCTGACACACCACTCAGAGGCCTGCTGGGGAAATGCAGCACCCAGCCCAAGCTCAGACCGTCCTCTTAAACAGAAGCTGAATTAAAAAAAAAAAAAACAAACACAGAAGCTAACAAAAAACCTTCATTCTCTTTCCTTATAGGTCTCTGGGTCTATACAAAGGTCACCCCTGAGCACTAAGGGAATGCAAACCCGCATGGTTTCCTTTAGAAAAGGACTTCTGCGCACAGCAGCTGCTTGGAGCAGGCTAGCTGCTTTCCCTTCAAGACATGCCAACTATTTCACACTGAACACATGCTAAATATGAAATGCAGATGCCTTTCCACAAGCTGCTTTAGCGGGTTTCTTGAACTTTCCCCCCTTACGATGCTTTTTGATGCAGCAGAACTCAAGAAAAAGGTGACACCTTCTGTTTACTCAGCTAATTACACTTAGTGACTGCTGCAGGGCTGGCTGCAGTGCTCATGAGCTCCTTACAGTCTGCGGTGGGCTCCCAACCAGCATCTCTAGGGATGAAGACACAGAGAGGGGAAGGGTGCTCAGGGAACTCCATCCCTCTGCCTTGCCCATCCCCAGCTGCCCCCACTACCTGCCTCATGCTGGGCACCCCACAGCAGGCTGCTGTCAGGCTGGGTAAAGGCAACAGAGGATACTCTTCAAAACCCCAGCAACTTCCTTCTCCATACCACTAGCCTCTGCCCTGGGCAAGGAATTCAGCAGTGCTTTCTCAGCTGGGCAGCCCAGAGCTAGTGTCAGCTGCACATCACACTGCCAAGGCTTAAAGGATGCCCCAGGCTTCCAGAGAAAAAATTCCTCCATACAAAGTTGTAATGGTCATGGGCAATCTGCTCTAAGAGGCCCTGCTGCCACATCTGTTAGCCCTGAGCACTACCTCTGCCTGGATGCGTACCTTCACAAAGTTGCCTATACAGAAAACCCCAGAAGAACCAACACCCACTTCCCCAGTGCTCAGGACCGTCAGCTTTACCCGGATCGAGGTGTGAAAAGGACCCGATGACAAAGTCCAGCGTCGAGACAGCCAGCAGGAAGAGCAGCAGGAGCTGGAGGCGGATGATCCACTTCACCCCTGCCAGGTTGATCCCGAGCAGCCCCAGCAGCACCGCCAGGGAAATGCCTCGCACTGCCCAGATGTTGCTGAGGTTCAGTACATCCGCGATGGACTCTGCAAAGCCAGTGATGTACATGGCACCTGCAACACACTGAAGGACAGAGGTCTGTGAGCATCCTGTGAGTGCAGTGCCTGCAGCACGGCTCAGCCTGCTGTTGGCACACTGTAGTGTTTAAGGTGACTCTGGCCTACAGGCACTGAACCCTATTGCCACAACAGAGGACACTGTCAAGGCAGTGTGGGTAAGATACTGTATGTACTGCCTGAGTCAACACAGTAGCAACCAGCAACTTTCCCCTCGCTTTAAAATGTACCTCCAATTAACATTCCAAGAGAAACCTCTCTGGCTTATCCGAGGAAGAAGCGGCTGAGTCAATCTTTTTAGCTTCTTCTATTTCTCTGAAAGAAAGGCTCCTAGTTAAGCACCTGCCTGAACAGCAGCCACATGCTTCTCCTCTCCCTGCTTCCTAGGGTGTACTTTTAACTCTGTATTTAGCTTGGATGTAAAGCCTGATGCTTCACTGGCTCCCTGTCTCCTGGAAGGGAGCCTGAACATTTGAGGAGTGCATATTATGCAGTCCGTGCTCCCCAAGCACTTGGGAAACTTGTTTATTTCCCTTACTCTTCCTGGGTGGCCAGCAGTCCATATGATGGGACATCCGCAGCACAAGAAAACAGCTGCAGGTTCAGCCCTCAGATCACCCTGTGGGGCAGCAACCCCAATTCTAGAGGTTTCCAGGACGGGCATTTCAGCAACACTCCCTTTCAGCACACAGCATAGCTGGCAAACCAAGCCAGGGTATACAGCTGCACATCAGCACCAGTAAGAGTTGTTAGGAGGACACTCAGAAAGGAGCAGAGCAGGAAAGAGCTTCAACATCTCAAACATCCTTGAAGCCTACCCTTCAATAAAATACGGTATCTCCAGATCAGGGGTCAAGTGTCTGTGAAGTCCCCAGTCCACCTTGCACAGTAACAAGATACCACCCCACTGGCCCTGCAACAAGGGGTTCTTTCTTGGGGCTTGAACTACCTACCTTGAAATCAGAACAGAATGTCTAGGCTGAATGCTTGCAGAAATCAGTTCCTTAAGAGCCTTCGCAAGACACACACTTTGCTGGGTGAAGAACATAACTGATTTGTAACACCCAGACAAGTGCTACCTTTACATTCGCTTTCAGCAGAAAGCTATTTTAGGGCTACAAATCCTTTCTTTATTTGAACAGCTCTTACTGTGGGCCTCTTCAGAAAATGAGACTGCTTAGAAGAGCATCAAACCCCAACCCTGCAGCCCAAGCTGCCATGACCAAGCACATGCTGATCTCTGGAGGAGCTGCTATAGGCATGCTGGACCTGATTAGGGGAGATTCATGGTTAACATTAGGAAAAATTTCTTCTCAGAAACAGTGGAGATGCACTGGAATGGGCTGCCCAGGGTGGGGGCGGAGTCACCGTCCCTGGAGGTGTTCAAGAGATGAGTGTGGAGATGTGGCAGAGGGACATGGTTAGCGGGCATGGTGGGGGATGGTTTGAGGTTGAACTTGATGATCTTAGTGGTCTTTTCCAATCTCAACAATCCTGTGATCAAGCATTTCCTCCGGCGCATCACAAGAGGACCTCACGCTGGGTTCCAGCCCATGTCTGCAGCATGCCCCAGGATGCTGAGCAACCTCTCATTACTGAAGGCAGCAGGACCACGTACCCAGTTCCTGCGCCACTTCTGACCAGTTACAGCTCTCTGTGTGCAGCTTGCAGCAGAGATGCAGCTCACAGCTATTGCAGAAAAAGGCAGATAAAGTCCGCTGAGCACAGCCAGAGAGAAGGGAAACACATCAGCTTTCGGGAGCACGCAAAGCATTTCTCCTCAAACTGCCAATTCCCACCCCGCAGCCCCCATGCGAGCTGGACGCCTCACTACAGGATGGGGCTGCCAGAGGCCAGGTTTTACGACACCTGGGAGAGGCTGCAACCTGATTGCTTTCCCAGACAGGGTCCACTCAGAGAGCAGGAGTGGAAAATATTACAGGAAGGATTCTCATGTGTGGCCCATTTCCATATCTTGGCTTATAAGTGCGTTCAATTTGTATTTTATGGACACTTGCTTTTAATCTGAAGTGAAAGGAGAAGAGGGGATTCTTTTTGGTTTGTGTTTTTTAAGGGTTTTCAGAGATTGCTGCAAGTCAGTCATTTTAAAGCAAACTTCAATAAAAATTCTTGCCTGCTCACCACACTTCAGACTGTTCATAACATCTTTACAGGGGGAGGGGGTTAAGTTATCACATATTTAACAGATTTTTTTCCACTCTTTATGTTTACTACATATGCATTTCAGTGCTCTGCCACCATGGCTCCTCAGGGCCATTCAAAAAACACAGAAGTTGTGACTCTCAAAACACCACCTTCCCTCTGCCCAGCTCCCATCACACACCAGCTCCACTTCTGTCCCATTTGGAGAAACAATTAAAGCTAGCCCGGCCACATGTACCCCCACATCCCCAAGGGCATAGTGAGCACATAAAAGCCAACATGGCAGCCCAGAGGGCTCTTTGCTTTAGGTGGCCACCCTGGCCACTGCCTTTCCATTGGATTGATGTCTCCTTAAGGGCAAGGCCTGTCTTGGCACCAAGGGTACTTTGGGAATGAAATGGACATTCTGCACAAAAACCAACTCCTCTGCCATTTTAACTATGCCAAGTGCCATTTGGCCTGCTCTTACGTATGCATTTAGAAAGACTGATAAGTTTTCTAGTTTTTCTTTTTAATTATCTTCTCACGTTTCTAATTACCTGGCCAAAAATATAAAGGAGCCCAATGGTCCCCCCGACTTGACCTCCAAGGACAGTAGAGATCATGGAGTAGACGCCTCCACTTCCAATGCTGCACTTCTCACAGACTCCAATTCCAGATAGGATTGTCACCAGAGCAACCAGGACCACAAAGGACACCAGAAACATGCCCATCACAACACCAGTGTTTCCCTGCAATGAGAAAACAATAACAAAAAACAACTCACACAAGAAAAATCAGTTGAGACAGAGAAAGGACCCAGCCACTTCTAGTTACTTGTGATCAATGGCTATGAAGTCATTACGGATGAAAAGGAAGGGCAAAACCTCAACACAGACCCTAATTATGTAATTAATGTAACTGATTGCTAAATTCACAGATCTTATTGATGCCCTTTTGAAGGAGAGCTGCCTCGTCCTGCGGCTGGACAGACCCTTCCATGATAAGGCTCTGCTCCATCACTGGGCTCCTGCATGAATCATTGATTCCGGCTTCTGGCTGAGAAAGGATGATGCCAAACAATGACTCAATGACCACGGGGAGGGGGTTGCTGCCATTGCAATGCTTCATTATGTTTGAGAATGAAATATTAGCCAAAAACAAACAAACAGAACACTTTCAGAACAAAAAGCAGTTTCAAAACCAAATGTTTGGGATTTGTGGCAACTGATCTATTAAAATCATCACACTGGAATTTTAATTTATCACAACGTTACCTTTAAAAGCTGCAATCCTCCCAAGCGATAACAAAGAACAAAACCCCCAGGGAAACACTGCCTGGAAAATAAATAATGCGCTCATAGGCCACCACACGCGGGGCTTTATCTGCCCGATGTATGCAAAGTAGCAGGTGGCTCTCACACTCAATTTCCTCACACGCATTTTGTGCGAAGGATTTCACCCTGCTGATAAAAACTTCCTTCCTGCTCCAGGCAGAGGAAGCGCCAGGGAGGAGCGGCTGCAGCCAAAGGTGTAGGGTGAGCAGCAAAGCCTGCCTGCAGTGCAGGGTACGCTGCTTGGGGCGCTCCATTTGTGGTTGCATTTCCTATGTGCAGTGAAAGCATGCCTTCCACAGAGCCAAGGAGAAGGCACTTCGTTCCTCCATGCAAATTCAAGTGCCTCTTCTGCACTCAGGACCTTCCAAACCTCTCTCTCACAGCTCTAATTTATTTTCCAAAAGTTTTGCTCCGTGCTCCAGCCCACCTTCCCCTGCTGACAAATTGCTTAGTCCAGCACACTGCCAGCCCAACTGCATCATCAGAAGCCTCTCCCAGTGCCCAGTTCACATCTGGCCTCACTTCCTCTGCCTCGACTCGTGTTTCAGGCCCTGTCCCATCGCTCCTCTCTATCCTTGCTCCCTCTCCTCCCACTCCAATAGTTTCTGAGGTCATGCTAGCCTTGATATGGGTTTGTTTATTACCAGCACTGCTTCTCATCCTTGGGATTGGTTGAAATCCCAGATCTCTTTTTTTTTTTTTCCCCTTCTTTTTGCAAAACAACAGAAACATATCCAGGATGTTACTATCATCATAAAATCCTATTTTGGTTCAGCATCCCGCGGCCTTTGACAGGGCTTTATCTGGTCAGTGGGGAACAGAGCCAAGATTTGTTACAAATGCAGCTGCTTGCAGGGCCAGCCCAAAGCCCAATACAACCCGACACTCCTTTAAAAGGACAATTGTTCCTTTTCCTCCATAGCTTATCCTAAGTTTAAAAGGGTTAATAAATACGACACGCTTCAGTTAAAAAGAAAAAAAAAAAATCACACACATGCAAACATACACATGGCCTTGGGCTTTTCCAGATCCTGGAGGAGGCACCGGGCAAGCGCAGCAGCTGGTTAATGGGCAACGTGGGGCTTTAGGCAGAATAAAGGTTTAACATCAGGGCCAGAAGAGACCTAACTCCTTCCAACAGAACACCAGTGGGAGGAAGGCAGAACTGGGAGGCAAAAGCCCTGATTACTTATGCATGCATGCTGGAAGGATGGAGAGTAAGCGCAGTGGTGCAGCAGTTACTGAATACATGTGGAAGACTGAGGTCGCCTGCAGTTGCAGGCGTTACCAACTCCAGCTCTGAAAATCTACAGCAAAAGCCTGACAAATGGATCCATGTATGTGTGTCCTCTGCTACGCGTGCTCTGCCAGCCTTGACTTCTCCTCCCTTCCTTTTCACGCCGTCTTCCAGCTGTTCCAGTTTTTATTTACTTACTTCATTTTTATTTGCGCTCGTTCCGGCAGTAATTCGCTTTCAGGGGAGACATGGAGGAAATCAGATCAAGAAAAGTGAAGCTAAGATAATCATCCCGGTTTCTTCAGCTTGCAGTTCCCACCAAAAAGCACGAGCCATGTTTCAGCTGGAAGAGGTGAAGCAAAGAGCACAGCACCCATGCACTGACCCACCAAGGATCAGTGGAATGCAGGGTTGGGGTTTGCACCCTATTGTCAGCGAGGGAACAGCCCCACTGCATCTCAGCTGCCCTATGGATTCACCTGATTCTGTAGCTCTGCGGGTCTCAATATTCCCTTTTGATGCCTTCAGTGATGAAGTGCTCAATATAAAGTGCAAGCTTCCTTTTGGAAAATGTTCACTGTGCCTGTGACACAAACTTGCACTTGTGATGCAGACTGAGCCTGAAGCTCAAATTCCGCTACTCCCTGGAGATGCTTTCCTTTTACTGAGGGGAAATTTTAAGGGACAGCACAACAAATTGCAGCAGGAACAGTTCCACACTGCAGTGCAAGAGAGAAGAGGCAGGCCCCAACCCTGCACAAGTCGTTGGGTTCATACAAAGGAGCCCCTTGGGCAGCGAGGACACTTCCACCTGGCTGTGGACTGCCCACCTGAGACACACTAGGGACCCCAAGTAATGCAGTTATGTTTGGAAGAGATCTGCTCTGGTGGTACTGGGAAGATGTTAAATTAGCTCTACCTGCAGTAAAGTGCTTTGCCTGAAAAGCAATTCTTCTGCCTCAACAGCGCAACATCAGGATGTCCCAAGCTACTGTCTAGGTTGGTGGTTGTGGTGCTGCTTTCTTTTTCTGAAAGCTAAAACAGGAACACTTAAAAATACCACCTTCCATTTTTGTGGAACCTTCTAAAAAGCTAGGAAATACCAGAGGACTTCACAAATTCATTGCCTATGAGCATCACAAAACCAAGAACACTCAGGTTCTGATGGAGAAGAGAGGTGAGGAGAAAATGACTTATTCCCATTCTTATGTTCAACCGAATCAGCCCTCACTCACCACAAGCCATCCTGTCCTCAGGAAAAGAACCACTCCAAAAATGTTGATCATGCAGGAGGTGAAGACGCCATCCCATGTCCCAAAAAGCACCGGCTCCCACACGAACAGCTGGATCTTCCACCAGGGCCTGCTCTGTGTTTGAGATTCCTGCAGGAAAGCAAAGCCTTTAGTTTCATCCCTTACACTCTACAGGCAGGCTGCAGAAGTGGTGTGAAGGTCAGTGACCATTATAGCCACGTGGCTTGCCATCAACAAGTGTGAAGATGTGACTTAGCTCCAACTTTGGAAGCGGTGTGTTCTGGGAGGCCAGGCTGGATGGGGCTTTGGGCAATCTGACTTAGTAGGTGGCAACTAGCCCATGGCATGGGATTGGAACTGGATGAGCTTTGAAAACCCCATCAAAAAGAACAGGGTCAATGCAGCATCTCTTGGAGCAGAAGACAAACTAGGTTGGATAGACTGGGGCTAGAAGAATAGGTTCAAATAGCTCTGTCATCACACAAAGCCAATAGATTAGGGATGAGAACACTGAGTTTCTAGAGGAGATAAAGGACATGTGCAAATTTCAGAGCTGCTGAAGCCAACAGCTGAAACCTCAGGGGACGTGCAGCTGGGCTGCAAGGGGAGCTGGCTCCCACGTACCTGCTGGGCCTCCTCGTGGAACAGCTCCTGCACATGGCCCTCCCCTCTGGCATCATGTGGCATGTTCATCACGCCCTTTACACTCCCTCTGCCTTCGGCTGGTGGGTCTGAGCCCAGCACGTCAGCTCTTCTCCTCTGTCAAGCTCCTGCAGCGCCCAATTCCCTGCTGTAGGTTCATGGTCTTACTGCACTTCCTGTGGAAGGAGGACAGACAGAAGGCACTGCTGCTGTTTCTCAGTCTGCAGAAGCGTGAGGCTGTTAACCAACCAGAGCCAACGGCTGATGCTGAACCACAGAGTGCAACACCACCACAATACTCTCTCAACTCTAGCACTTAACAGCCTTTGGTGGGCTTTGCTCAGTCCTTTCCTGCTCCTGGCAACCCCAGCATCCTGCAGCACTAGCTTCACAGCTTCCTTATGTGCTGTCTGGGAGAAGTATTTCCTTTCACTTGGCTTTAAATCTGGCGCCTGCTCATTCTATTCCATTCTTCCGTGCTGTTATGACATGACAGAGCACTTCCCAGCATCACTAACAGTTGCACAGCACTTATCACCTTCCCATCCACTGCACTGTTCTGCAGACTAGACCCCCTCCTCTATATTCTCCGCCTGACAGAGGGCCCTGCTACCCCTCTCTCTTCCAGTGCAGTGCAAGGATGGTAAAGGAAAGATTATGGTGAGTCAGCCTCTTCTTCCTGGTAAAAGCCATAGGACAAGAGATAATGACCTTAAGTTGAGCTAGGGAGGTTCGGGTTGCATGTTAGGAACTATTTCTTCTCAGAAAGAATGGAACAGCAGTGGCACAGGCTGCCCAGGGACGTGATGGAGTCACTGTCAGTGGAGGTGTTCCAGAACCATGGAGATGTGGCATTCAGGGATGTGGTCAGTAGGCATGGGTTGATGGCTGGTGTCAATGACCTTAGAGGTCATTTCCAACCTTAATGATTCTATGACCCTACCAAAAGGGAAAAATTGGCACAAGCACTTCTCTGGAGGTTTCATTCCTGGAGTTGACCCAGTAGGAACCACTGCCCTCCTAGATATCTATGGCCACACAGCTGAGGGTTTCCTTCCTTTTTCTCAGTTAGAGGACTCCAAATCCATATGCAGACAACGTTCTCCTAACGTCACCCCCTCTTCCATTATTTAATTCTACAGCTACTTACACACCTGGATGGATGCATTACACACTGGATGGACACATCCCTTTAGCCTGTAGAGCAACTGAGGCAAGCACCACACGCAGGCAGGGCATAAGCTACAACAGTGAGAGGCAAGCAGACAGCCATGGCAATCAGAATGACAGAACGCTTTCTAATTCAGGAGTTAATTGATAGCTGAATCCTGAAGCTTCTACTAAAGACACCAAGCAGTCTGTGAAAAAAAAACCCATCTGACTGCAGGGCCCTGAGTGAGACAGGAACGCAAAGGAAATAAGGCAGCAGAACACTGCTGCGCATGGGAGCTTCCAACCTGCTCAAGGTTGTTCACCTGTTATTCACTCACCCCAACAGCCATAAACACTGTGTGAGCACAGCTCCACACACTGCAAGCACTGGGACCCCCACAGGGCCCTGCCCTGCAGTATCCCACACGTGGTGGGATCAATTGCTCAGCATTGCTGGGGAAGCAGCCCCGGTCCATCTCGCTGCTGCAGCTTCCTTTTCCTATTTCCTTCCTCTCATTTTTGTTCTTATTTTTGGTTTGTTTGTTTTTCTTTATTTTCCCTCACTTTTGCCTCTTTTTTTGCTTTCTTTTCTCCCTTTCTTCCCTATCCCCACCCGTAGCACAGTCCCAGCCCCCAGCACCTCCCACCCTCACCCCCCTGTTTCCCCCCGGTCCCACCGCTCACCTGCCGCCCGCAGCCGTTCCCCGGCACCGCCTCCTCCCGCCGGGGGGGGGGGGGGGGCCGCCACGTGTGCCGGTGCGCACCCTCTGCCCGCCCTCCTTTACGTCGGGAGTCGGCCCGAATGGAGGCAGCAGCTAGCAGCGTGCAGGTAGGTAGGATGTCCGTGCCGAGGTGCCGGAGGGACGGCCGCCAGCACGGGGCAGTGGTGCTGCAGTTCCGCAAGGGAGCGGCCGCCTCCCGCTTCCACGGCCCTGCATAGAGAATCGACTGATCGATGGGGCTGATCGTCGAGTCCAACTCCTGGCTCCACGCAGGGCCACCCGAAAGTCAGACCGTCTGACCGAGAGCTCCGTTTGCTTCCAAAAGAAAGCAAATTCAGGCTATTTCAAGACGGCTCGGTAATAAGGCAAGGCAATGATTTTCCAGCTCACAGAGATAAAGCACAACCCTAGCTTTAACCCTTCACTTTGCAGAAACAGCAACGGCTGGGACCAAGAGGAAAGAGGTGCCTGGACAGGTAGATGGAGTCGAATGGGGAAGGCAAAGAGATTCCTGGAATATTTCTGGAACTCCTTCCAGGAGGACACGTTTATAGGTACCTGTGAGCAGGCTGGGCCAGATCCTCCCATGGCATGGGCCTGTGCTCCCAGTGCAAAAATGCAGACTGACATACGCTCCTCTGAGTGTTAGCAAGTCACTGTCACGTGCAAAGCGCTTTGTTTTCATTAAAGAAACATGAGTATACAGAAGTAACCTGAATGCCAGAGCAGCAGCTCGAAGTCAACTAAGCACACTGTGTGGCAGTACGTGGGTCATTCAGCAGGAAGGGATGTGCATTTAGGTGCATAGGGCTGGGGGATGACGGGAGTTGCAGGAATGCTGGATGATGCTTATTTCTGCCACCACCAACCCCACTCACAGAACCCTGCTGCCCTTCGCAGCATAGCAGCTGCTGGGCACACGCAGCTCGCACCTCATGGAGCAGTGTTGGGAATCAGCTGCACGATATGAGTTGCATCACCTAGTGGTCTACAGACACATCTTATGCCAACAGTAAAGCAGGGTGTTCAACCAAGAGTCCTCCTGAAGCAGAGTTCTGTCCACAGAGAGCCGACATTTTCCTGAGTTCATTTATGTGCTAAACTGCAAAAAAAAAAAAAACAAACCTGCTTCTAAAGTGCATTTTCCCTAATGCTGCATAGTGCTCCTCCATATCCAATGTCAGAGGGCTCATGGGCAAGGAACTGCAGTGCTCTCCTCCTGTGTTCAACCAGGTGACCCAATCCCTCTGCTCAACACTGTTTTACGCCAACAAATACAGCCTTGGAGAAATGAAAATCCACAAACCAGCCTCCTTCTGAGCCCTGGAAGTTCTGGAGGAAGGCAGAACTCACTGGCACACAGCTTACCTTGCCCTTCTTTTTCCTTCTTTTGGAACCACAACTTTCTTAGACTGATCTGATCTATAATTAGACAGCTTTGTGACAAAGAAGCATTGGGAACTGGCAAAGCAAATGGAGCAAATCTCAGGTCTTGAGAAACAAACCAGTCGGCATCTTCCTGCTGCCGGGAGCACCCTCTGCGTTGTTGATACGCCTCACTCTGTGATCACCATTACCTTGAAGTATCCCCAGCACTTCTGGCTGTTAATTCACCATCTCCCATGATTTCCTATGCCCATGTGGAACAGCTGCAAGTCAGGCAGCAGCCTCTACTTATGGGGTGGGAGCAGGCACAGGGCAAGGGGAGCTGCCCACTGACTGCAAGCAGAAAACCAGCAGCTTCTGGTACAGCCAGCAAACACCCAGAAGGACAAATATAGGAGTAGTACTTTTTTTGCACGTCATGGACTGCAGGAGATCCCTGCCGCCACCCCACTTTGAGATGGCACCTCACCGAACCCTCAGATGCACTTTCTGCCAGCATGTATGTGCCAGCCCGCCTTTGGCACTCAGAATACAGATGCTGCACTGGGGCTGCGTCCTGAAGCTCTACCTGGCAAGGTAGAAGGGCAGTGTGGGGCAGCTTACCTGCAGGACTGCTGCTCCTGGGAGGGCTCCAGCTCCAGTTCCAGCTCCCTTCTTGCAGCTCCACGTCTTGACAGCTAAAGCAGACAAAAGAGCAGATGGCATTCTACAGGCAACTGTTTTCTGCTGATCTGGCAAGCACAATGCACAGGACAGCTGACCACTCAGATGCTCTTCCTTCCCATCTCCCTAAATCCAAAGCCCCACCTCCAGATCTCTCTCTGTCATGAACCACCCTGGAGCTACATAACAGTTCACCCCGTGCAGCACAAGGAAAACATTCCAATAGACAGATATTTTTTCAACCTTCTAAATAAACAACCAGCACTTTGAGCAGAAGACTCTTTCTTCCTCCTAGCAGAAAGTACAGCTACGTGGATTCTTTTTTCTCACTGAACACAAAATGTAAGGTCTGGCAATTATTTCCAACATAAAAACATCGAAAAATGTCCTGTTTTTCAGTACTGCTTTAGTATCTTGACATTGTAAAAGTCAACAGGCAGAAACTATCAGTGTTGGATTTCTTATTTCCACCAGTACATGGCTGAGCAAGCCAGTGCTACTTACCGGTGCACTTTGCACAGCACACCTTAATGCTGCTCAACCTAGAACAATTGAGAGTAATCATTACACAAGATGAATGTCAGCACAGAACTTCAAGTTCTTTAAAAGCCATTTTAAAAACAATACTACAGCAGGCACAGTGGAATAACATTGCAACGAAGGCCTATCAAATTACACTGCTGTGTTTGCTCTGTATTTCAGAAGCATGTGAAAGCAGCGTGGAGCAGCGAGGCTCACAGCCTCACACTCCTGAAGGCAGGAAGGTGGGCAGCCCCTCCTTAGTGTCAAGAAGTTCTCCCAAAGGAAAGCTACCCAACGCCACGAGCTCCTATCCAAGTGACTCTATTGCCACAGTAGCACAATCTTCTATGAGGTCCAAGGTTAGAATTAAGGCCAGATATTCCGCTTTCTATAAACGGAGGTGACAAGATAGAGACCCAAAGGAGAAGAAAACCGACAGAAACTTTGTACATCTCAATCAAATCCTTCGATACTCATTGGCTGCAGTTATCCCCTCGTGTTCTTACACAACAGCAAGCATCCTCACGAGCCTCCATCTGCCTCAGAGACATTTCGTTTGAAATTCACTAGCGTGAAAAATACTGCTAAAAGTCTATTCATAAAACAGTATTCTATATTTTTATTTTTCAAACAGCAAGTGACCACATTTAAAATGCATCATTTGCAAATATAAATTATCAAACTATTAGTTTAATTAAAAATAAAGCGAAAACATAACTTCCCTTAGTATCACAATACATAGGAGGGTATTATAAGCCCCAAATGACTAAGTTAACCATAAGAAAACAATTATGTCAAAAGCGATGGAACTCATTAAGTCACCGAATGAATAAATCAATCCTAATACAATACCATTCACCGTGATTATGTAAAAAAAGCCATCTTTCATTGTATTATACAGATAAAACAATCCGATCCTTCATGCCACGTTTTGTAAACCATGATATAAATTACACTCACAGTCAAAGGAACAGATAAGAGTAACTCCCAAAATACTTTAGGTTGCTTTTAGGGCAGAAATAAAGGCAGAAATAGAATCATTTAAAATATATCAAGTTTAACCAAAACATTTATTTGGTCAAGCCTGCTATCCAAATAGTTTTGTTTCCTGCAAAACTATTTTTGTCTTTTTGAATTATGAAATTTATACGTTTCTTTTACATACTAAACATAAGTCATGTGTTGAGCTACATTAAATCCTTTTACACTTGTATCACTTTTGCCAGGAGGCCCATGCATCTTTCACATATGTACACACACACACTCACACACACATTCTTTGTATCGGGGACTTCCTCATCTCCCAGGAGTACAGACAGACCCCCACCTTGGTTTCTGTCATAAAGAATATACAAATTTCATCCTTGCCCAGTTCCTACAAAACCATCTCTTATCAATATACATACTTTTACTGATGGAATTCAGGTTATGATCTTTTGCCTAGTAATAAACGGACGGAATAGATGGCGTAGGATAAAGAAATACTGTATAATTATCTAAATAAACCTATTGTCCTAAGTTTATCTATATGGATTTTTCTGTTTATTAGTTGAAGTACGAAGAAGGCATTTGGACTTGAGGAAAATAACACTAGATCAGAAAATGCACCGTAACAGTGTTCCACTAGATATGTATCACCAGGTTTTCCAGAGCACAGTTCCTTCTGCACGCTTAGAGTTTGTACTAATTGCTCTGTCTCCAAATCCATCATGTTTCCAGATCCGATTCAGCACTACATAGTATGCCTTCAACATAAAAGGAGGTCACTTGCTTTATTGAACACCAAGCTCCCTTCCAGACAGCGTTAAAAGAAAGACAAGACTACACAGACAAAGTCCAGTATAATTCATTTCTGACAAGGAAAAGTTCAACCCCTCATACTGTTGCAAAATTCCTCCTACTGAAATGCTTTACTACAATAATAATAAAAAGCATACATTACATATAAAAGATACCAGTGTACTAAAAGTGACAGAAGTGGACTAGCAAATCCTTCAAAGCACATATTATATAAATGACTAGCATTTAAAAACATTTTCTTTTCTATAAAATGTAGGTCATATACATTTATAAATCGGGGTGGGGGGTTCTAAAGCAGTGATGACTGCGTTCAAATAGTTTTGCTGCTCTGTACAGTCTAATCCCTACTCAATTCAAACTATAAGTTTGACGTTTAGTTTATTTGTCGGAATAAACTCATCACCTCATAGCTCATAACTGGAAAAATACGCAACTCAACTGAACACGTGACTTGGAAGTTCACTGTTTAACTGCATACGAAATACGGAGAGAACCACTCCTTTGTACTGGAGGCCCAAGTCTCGTCAGCTCAGTATCAGGACTTAAAGACTCCAAATTTAAGCAGAGGAGTTGTCAGGAATCAGCACAGAAGCAGAATAGTATCTCTCATCCTTTAGAGACACAGCTATTCAACTTTTGCAGTCTTCCTCCTCTCGCAGAAGTGCAGCCAAGCCATTCCTTTCTTACTCAAAGTGTGCACGGATGAAGCCATGGATCTAAAGGCTGTCCTCTCTGTGACTGAGATTGTGCTGTGTAAACAATGTTACCTACTCCAGCAGGAGGACACTTGAATTTATTTATAAAAAACGATTAAGAATATTCGTTAACTCAAGGCTATTAACTCCCCAAAGGTATTTTTGGAACTTATCCTTATGCTACTCGTAAAGTTAGCACTGTCATGTATTATTGCTTACAAACAGTACAACATCGTACGCCTTCGAACAGAGCGGTACTGCCATCAGTCCAGATCTATTTACAGCATTTGTTGTTTCTTCTTTAAACAGGCTATAAAAACATTACATACTTTACAGACAATACAAATTTCCACATCGGTACTCGATTCAAACAAATGGAATGCATAACAATAATAAACATCATAAAGGAAGACTGACATAAGTCCTTGATTGTCAAGACATTTATATTTATATATAAACTCTAACTGTGCAGAATCAAAGATTCAATCATAGGTACATCCTTATTTGATAAATCATATTTACAGCATGATATTGCATAAAAAAATAAAATAATGTTGTTTACACATATTACCTTTCCATCCATTGGATTAAGGAGAGCAAGAAACAACTCTTAGAAATGTTTGCTTGCCTCAGTTTGTGTTTCCTACCAAAAGTTACAATTTTAAAAAGGAAACATAAGGTTCTTTACGCAGAGTAGAGCAAAAGCGACTATAAATGTATTTCCCTGACACAAAGCAATTTAAACTTGAACAAAGGTTGAAGTTTTAACTTAGAGACAACTCTTTTCATTAGCAGTAATACTTTCTAGTACTTGCCCCTTGCCAAGTGAGCTTCAGCTAAATGCATTACATGCCTAACACAAACATGCATTACCGTAAGTCGAATGAACTTTCAAAGTTACAAGGCTTCATCTCCGTAACACATTTAAAACTAGCAGAGTGTAACACGATGAGCTTGCCTCAGTACCAACCATGTAATCTGAAAGTTCACATGTGTACTGGTACCGACTGCAGAAGCAGATTTCTGCCTATTAGATTTGTCAAACGTATTCCCTGGAGCATTAGGGTTTTCCCTGCAATTTGTAATGGTATTAAAACAGGCCAACAAAGAACAAACAAACAGAAAAAAAAAAAAAAACCAAAGCTCTCAAAACCAAGAATATTTAGTTGGCAAATATACATACATAAAGAAATCCAATGCTGCAAAATTCAGACTGAATTCACCCAAATATTCTGGTTCATTTCAAATAGTTACTACGTGTGATACAAACACTGTAAAAATATTCTGAACAAGCATGGAATATCATGTATACGTCCAGGTGGAAAGTTTTCATAGGAGAACATACGAATGCTTCCAAAAGTTACAGTAGAACCCCAATAATTCGCAGCAATGACTCGGAAACCCTTTAGAAATCACAATTTTGGAAGTAGTGAAGAAGCAGGCAATGAAAGCAAGGATGTCACATCACAAAAGGTACTTTGTTCATTTATTCTGACAATTGTGATTTAGTTTGCAGTGCTTCGTGTACCTCCCAGTATACTGACATAGATTCTGTAGTATACTCAGGTGAAGCAGTACAGTATTACTCATACGAGACTTGGCTACTGTACTTTTTAGCACATCGCAGAGAGGTGGGAAGAGAGAGACCATAGGGGACATATAAACCTATGGGATGCTCTGGTTAGCTGTCAGCGAATTAGCAAGATTTTACTGTACTTCTCAATTAACAATGAAAAGTTCCCCTCATCCAGAAAACCGACAAGTACAATAGAAAAGTAATGCAAGTGTTAATTCATGCAGATACTTTCTTGTCCTATTTTCTTCCTGAAACACCATTTTCCTCAAGACAATACTAGGAGACACGTGATCGTTAACATAATTCCTTTATCATTCAATTTATGTATTTTGTAAACCAGTGTACAGCGATACACATTGTTAACCCTTCTCTCTAAACCTTGACATTTGTGATTAATTCATTCTCAAATCAAAAGAAGAAAACGTAAATGCTTATTAGGATACCATTCCAAGCTGATTCCTTCATCGTCTGTTACGTGAACGGTAAAATATACCAAAGGACTCATGCTAAAAGGGACACTGTCAAGTAATTTAGGTCCAAAATATGGCCTATGAGTATGTGTCTATATATATAGACATATATGTATATATATAGTTTGGTAATAAACATCATCCATTTCCTCTTTTAAAAAAAAATCATTGTGGCTCTATGGTGAGGAGAGAGCCACAAAAGGTTCCCCCTTACATACACACACCTGCAGCCTGCATGACCCTTCAGAAAGAACCTGTGTTGCTCACTCTATGCAATACAGATGCTAACTCCAACTTCTGCTGAGTGACCACAGCAGTACAAGAACAGAACTAACACCGATGTTGCTGCTTTTTCAGCTCTTTTGGACATCCATGGAAAACTAACAGAAATGAACACTGACCTGCTTGAAACGAAGAACATGCATCTGTAGCAGATTAGAAGCAGCAGGATTTTAACAGTAGAAAATCTTATTAAATAATGTAATTATTGACGAAGCGCAAGCTTTTACACAGAGCAGTCTCCCAGAACTACATACAGACTTTTTCCAGAATGAAGGGGCATGCACTCAGGAAATGATAGCAGTATATTTGGTTAACTCCTCTGTCACAGAAAGCTTCAAGCATCGGCAGATCAAGTACTCGAGAATCCTATAGATATTCCCCACAGGCTACACTGGGACTTCACAGCCTGTCCTAAGGCACTGAGGATAGCTGTAATGGCTCATCAGAAGACTGGAGAAGGAACTACGACAGAAGGAATAACATCTTCTCAGATGACTCCCACTTTGCTCTGGGGAAGGGTGAGTTCCTCCCCTCTGTACAGCAGCTTGCTCACTCACATACCCAAGCAGCGATTTGTTAAGAGTGAAGATGGCGCGAGGCAACAGCGCTCCCTGCTACTCCTCCATCACCTTCTCTCAGCAGAGAATCAATGCAGTGACTTTTGTTAAGTAAAAATGAGTGAATCTGCTTTAGGAGATTCAGGCTTTTTATTCCTTTTACTTTCCTACCAGACCAGACTAGTGCAGTAATAATCTAGTTGCCCTCTCCCAGCCACCCCCCACCCCTCCCACTTGTTTTTCTTTGTTTTTCCTTTTTCTTTTGGCATTTGCTGCTTGTCGTATTTACAACAAACAGTATTACTAGTAATGGTCATCTACTTGCAACAACAGGACATTAGAACAAAGATGTCAACAACATATTAAGCAGGCAGCACAAACTAGGATGTCATGGAAATAGAACGATGAGAACAAAACAGGTGTAACAGGAGGTGGCTTCGAGGCTATGGGGGCCATATTTATTATATCTGTGCAAAGCAGAATGGAAAGCCAAAAAAAAAAAAAAAAACCAAAATCAAAAAGCAACCAACTGACCACAAAGGAAGAAAAACAGAGACATGAATCAGATTGAAAATATTCTTTCCAATAATTTTTGTTTTACATGTATTATTAATAGTCCACAAGGAATTTACTCTTCTCCCTTGATGCACATTCTTTTTTTTTAATTCAGGGCCAAATATTCAGACCAAGTTACTGGCAAGCGATAACATGCAGAAACACCTTCCTTATATTAAACATACAAGTCAAAACATGATTTGTTTTCCTATACAAAAATACTTAGTGAGAATTTTATGCAATTTGTATTTCCTGACAATGCAGGAAGCAAGCCATGGATTACAAACATGCTTTCTCCCTGAATTGTACCAAGTGAAGTTAGTGCTTTAATAGTGATACCATAAGGGAAAAAAAAAAAGAAAGAAAAAAAAAAACCACCTGTAAAATCAGCTTCCTATCAAAAAGAAAAAAAAAAATTGCTACTGTTTTCAGAAGAGGTGGGGACTATTCTGTGCCCTGCTCAAGTCCCTTCAAAAGCAAGATATATTTTATAGCTCCTTGAGATGCAGTATTTTCTCCTACCTGATGGCTTCATCTGAGAAATACCAGCTAGCAATAGTGCTGTAAAAGAATGTTTGCAATCCTATAAAAAAAACATACATATATATATACATACATATATATATATATATATTCACACACACACACACGTGTCTGCGCGTGCATGTTTTTCCCTGGTTAATCAGCCTACATTAGGCTTAAACTGCCTTAAACTACCAGACAGTGTCCCTTTAGGGAAGGTGCAATATTATGAACATACAGTTCAAAAATCTGTAAATTGTTAACTTAAACTACACAATAGTTATGCTACTCAAATCTTACCACCTTAAAAATGCACACAGAACTACTTATCGTACCATACTGCATACTTCAAGACAAAGTACTATTCAAAAAACCATATTTGTGGTAGAGGGATAAACTTTGTAGTTTATTTATATTGTGAAATGCAATGAAAACTTCTGGTCGCTCATTTATATTGAGAAAGAAATCCTGTTCACTAGCATTACTCAACAGTTTTGGTTGGTAAAATTGGAATGACCTTCTCTAATCAAACATTAAGAAGATGCATGAAATTTGAATGCCCACTTCTTCAGCCCATGGGGATATTTTGATTAATTTAATGAGCTGAACTGTCATAATTCTAGACAGAGAATTAAGACAGAAGCTCAGGATACCCAATCTCACTGTATATTGGAAGCTGTAATTGGAGCTGTATGAGATGAAAATGATGCAACTGTATCAAACCTAAAAATCTTAATTTTTTTCTTTTTTTGAGAAATCAAATCAATCAAATAGACTAAGTGCTCTATGTTAATCATGAGTATGTAGGGTAAGGTACAGTTAAGCTTTTAAATCTTGGAATACACAGTTTGTGTAAGCATTATGTAACTGGGAATGTTATCTACAGAATATTTTAACTAAAACTTCAAAATCTTGATATCTGCATATGAAAAAAGTCATTAAAAAGTTACATCTAGATTCAGCTGTACAAAGAAATACACATTACTTCAGGAACGAAGTAAATGCATTAGCAGTTATGTGTTTGCTTAAAAAATTGTTTAAAGAATTTTAAATCAATTCGACTTTTAAATAGTAGAGTTAGTCTACCAGAATTCATTTTTTCCTCCAAACACAACTCAAGGTAATGGAAAGCAGAAACAAAGGGCATGTGAACTAAAATTATTTTTTGAGAGAGATGGAAGCAAGATTATTTTTCCAGAAAATGCCATCTTTTAAAGCCATATCTGCTTGACTTTTAAACTTGCAGTTTATTCTGTGTGTTTAGTACACGTTGGTTCCCTGATGAAGAGCAATGACTACACTGACAAGCCTGAAAATGACAATATGAATAGTAGCAGACAATAAACTGTCTTCCCAAAGCACACGAGGAAACCAGTAAGGAAGCAATCATGGGGGAAAAGTCTTACCTGGGGATTCTGTTTATTTTAAATTTTATAGAAGTTAAAATAATTACTGGATTCAAACAAGTGAATAATAATCTGCCTTTGATAAGGGCAACGACGTGAGGCAGATTAATTACTGGTTACTAACCAGGAAAAAGGAAATAAAAAATATAAAGCAGTTATTGGTCTTGCTAATATCAGCTTACTTTTGTTTTAACATAGCGCTCTTAAAAGCTGTACAGAACTCCATCTTATACAGAGCAACCCCCTTTTGACAAATGTGTTCTAAAGTGCCAGTATTATTTACAAAGATTTCTTAGCCAAAAGTCTGGCCCGTTGTGGCATCAGGTGAAGAAGTCATCCCAGCTCTGCTATCATTTACATTCACCAAGGGAAATTCTGGGAAGTCAGCACTTGTCCCTGGTCCCCGAAGGTTCACCTGTCCATTGGCAGTGCTAAATTGAGATGATATTCCAGCTCTTGCCCCATGATACTGAGCTCTGAAGGGCTGCTCAAAGGAGCTAATTTGATATGCTTGATGAACAGGCTGTGCCTCTGCTTTCTTCTGAGAAGTTACTTGTTCCAAGAAGTCCTGTGTAGAGGAGGAGGAAGAATGATTTGCCTCGTCACCTGAAAATGGAAAAGGGTGCTGCGAATCACCAACCATTAGTCCAAAATGAGACTTGTCTGGAGTTGTTCTTAATGGAGAGTTCATTCCCGAGCGAAAGCTGTTGACGGGGATAGACGTGTAGACCTGCTTCTCTATGGAAGGAAATGCTGGCTGGGTTGTAAGAGTCTGGTTATCAGTCACAAAATTAAGGCTTGGGTTGTTCAAATAGGCATCATTTTGGCTAGTTCTGTCCAAAGCTTGTTGTAAAAACTTTGAGTATTCTTGTAACATACTAGCTTTATCTGATGAGGAAGCTTGAGAGCTTGTTCCAACGGTCTCAGATTGGGTGACCTCAGATACTTCGGAAGAATTGATTGATATACTGGAGGTCACCTCAGTGTCAGCCACACTGAAGGAGATCTCATGCTGTCCGTTAGCCTTGTGTGAATAATGATCTAACAGAGTTTGCAGTACCTCATCTGGAATGACATTTTTGTCATGGCTGCCTTTAATTTCAACATTCAGTGCCTGTGTGTCTAATATCGAAGCTGTGGCAGTTTCATCAATGACGCTTGCCACAGCTGCCTGTGTTACAGAAGGCTGAGATGCTATGGTACTTACATTCAAGGCATATTCCCTACTGTTGTTACTAGCTGCTTGTAGATACCTCTTTTTCTTTAAAAACTGCATTGCATCATCATAGTTAGTGCTGCTGTGTACAGGTTTACTGGGCCCTTCTTGTAATGTGTCAACTTGATCAATGTCAGCATTACCTTCAGAGTCCAGTAAACTCTGTTTATCCACAAGATCAAAGGTATACTTTGAAACTTTGCTGTCTTCATACGTAGATAAAGGTGAAATGCTTTGACTTTGCTCCAGTGGCTGTTTAAGACTCCTCTTGCTGTTAACTTTCTTGAGAACGAGTTTGGGAGGGTGTATTTCTCCAGAATTTGCTTCTTCTAAGTGCGACCCACTGACAGAAGAATGTGGCATCTCGACAGCATATTCTGCTACCATATATTCATCTTTTACTTTCGTACTAGCAGAATACAAAGGCAAATAGTCATTTTTGTCCTTCTTCTGTTCTGATTTATCCGTACAGTCCTTATCTCCAGATTTTGTTTTCTCTGTTTTCTGCCTTTTCTTCTTTGGCAAGGAGCTGTCTTTCATAGGCGTAGAGAAACCAGAATCTTCCTCCGATGGCAAAAAGCCAACTTTGGTGGCACTTCTGTTGGGTTTCTTGTCACGGTTCTCATGGCACATACGTTTGTGTTTCAGCACACGATCAGTCCTGGAGAAATACTGCAGAATACATATTTTTGTAATTAGAGAACAATAAATGCATTATCGCTAAGAAATTAATCGTAACAAATTTACTTGATAGGCTATCCCATGTTATTAACTTCTAAAGAAACAATCAAACAATCAGTGTATATCAATAGTCAACCTCGGGCAGCTGCGACTGCTCCACCTAGGCACCAATTCAGCTCACTGTAACTGAAAAAACATTATTTTATATATGTACAGGACTACAGTAGCTGCAGAAATTCCCATGTGTACTACTTGGGAACTGGCATGCTTTTTATTTTTTAATTGTGAAAGATTTCACTACATCATCTTACCTGCAAACAATACTCGCACTGGTAAGGCTTCTCTCCACTGTGAGTTCTTTTGTGCCTTTCCATGTGATACTTCTGAATAAACCTCATACCACATTCATCGCAACGAAACGGCTTCTCACCTGATAAAAAACATGTAGCAACATTAATCTAAAAAAAACCACCAATATCAATGTTCTTCCCACAATTACCAGGACAAAGATTACATTCTCTATTAGCAGTAACAAAGAAGAGGACTTAATCAGCTGCTATTGTAAAACAGTATAGGGCTTGCTCACAGTTCTCTCAGCACTGAAGCTGAGGCTTCAAATTTAAAATAAATCTTTACAGGAAAAAAAAACAACACCTTAACACCTTTAAAATTCTCTTCCCCTCTTTCTAATGCAGATGCACATGTCTGTCTTAAACCTAAAAATGAAGAACAATAAAGATAACCTTCCTAAATGTTTCCACATAATCTCAAGGCAGAGGATTATATAAAAACACTTTAATTCTCTCACCAACTCATTTAACTCTATCCTATCCCTCCTAGAAGAGAATTATGCATTTTCAAGCCTTCAATTTAGAAGTTTTGAAGGATACTTGCTATTTTTTTTTTTTTTTTTTTTTCTTTCCCCTTATATGTATGTGAAATAGAAATAACTATCTTGATTCCAGGAACATGCAGATTATTTCTGAGGTAATTTTATTCTTAAAAATTGTTTTATTAAATTGCATACAAGAATGATTCATAATATATAGTATATAACATGACAACTAATAATTAGTAACATTATATTAATTTTTTTAAATTTTACTGTTATTGTTTTCTGTTTAGAACAGAGAAATTTAGCCACATCCTTCTATAGATGGAAATATGGTAGAAATGACTGTACCTTAAAATAAGATGGCAGTATTTATAGAAACTAGAATGGAAAATAGCTGCATCACCCACACATTTGCTCCATGTCAGATCATTAATGTCCCCAGTTTCAACCTTCTTAATTCTAAGCAACTTCTAAATCTCTCTGTAAGCCTATCTCCAATTTCCAGTTATTAATTCCTACCTCACAATGTGGTTTCTCAACCAAATGCTTTCCTGGATGAAATAATTCCAATTTATTCTCCCTTAAACCAAATTATCTCTCCAAAAGATCTCTCAGTTACCACCCATTCTTTTTCTATCTGGCTCACAACCTAGCATCTTCACTCTTCTTTCACATTCAACTGCAGAGCAGCTTTTACCATTTCTTCCTTATTAATAACCACCATAAAATTTTGTTTTTCTCAGCACCTATCACGTATTCCTCAGTGGAACTGTCTACAAGCAAATCCTCCTCTCTGGTCTACCTTTTTCATTTTCAAACTCCACTTTTCCTGTCCTGTTCTTTTCATCTGTTAGGTGTACCTACTCCTGTGGTGTTTTTATGTGCATTGAGCCTGCTGAGACTTTCTGCATCAAATTCAAATCCCTGCCTTCACTTTCAAAAAAAATGAGGCCTCACTGTTCTACTGCTCTATACAACAAACTCTTCAATTCCCAAAGGCTACTAAATCCTTTTTAAAATTATGTTTTATTTCATTTTTCTCTACTGTTCCACCTCGTGTTTCTTTCAAATCAGCCCTTTGAACAACTCTTGTTATGCTCTCTAAGTTACCTTTCAGCCTCATAAACCTTCAGTGGCACACTTACCTTCAGCCTCACACCCATCTCTGGACGGGAGCGGTCCCAGAATCCTTAACATTCACCTACTGAAACTGGCCATTCACTGGCAAAAGACTAACTGCTCCGTTTGTTATCCAAGGTTTAAATTGGGTTAAAAAGGGGTTTCAGTTGTTTCCTTGCAGAGTATTTCCATACCAACGGCAAGGTGGCAGAAGCAAACCTCTGCCAGAGCTTGTACTACTACCACATGGTTTCCAAATTTGTGGTGTGGAAAAGAAGCAGATTGTGAGAGTTACTCAGGAGACTTTGAGGGTACAGCAAAAGGCACTGCTGGCCACACCTCCCTAAGAACAAAAATTTGGGGACGTTGCACAGAGAATAATACTTTTCAGTTGAATTCCAGAACAGCCTGGAAAGTAAAATCAAGAAACCCTTTGTGGAACTGATACCAGACTTAATTCTTCCTTTAATCTTCATAAGGAAGATATAATATTAGAAAAAGATTAAAAATGAATATAAGGATATGCATTCTATAATACTCTTTTTCTAGCAGAAGCATGAAAATTCAGATGCCTTCTGAAGTTTGGTTTTACTTTTAAAACAAGATAAATTGGAAATGGAGATCATTAATAATAGCCTTTGGTAGCATAGGGAGAATCTAAAACTTATATTTCTGAAATAAGTGAGTAGAAAAGATTCAGATGCAGAAAAAGTTTAAAAAAAAAAATCAAACTGTGTATTATTTACAAAAACAGTCTATATTTTGTGTCTACACTGGAAACGTGTTAGAACTGAGTGCTACAGCTGTTAAAGAGTGGCTCTGAATACTGTATAAAGTCTCTTAACAATTAGAGCAGCAAATCTCCAGGGCCGTTTAAAATCTAAACAGGTAAAATACAAATGATAAAATACAAAAGAAAGCAATAAAAAGCATCACATCACTGTAATAATAAAGCATTTGGATGATTAGCCCCAGTGTTGCCTTTTTTTTAATGCAACCTCATCTTCTGTGTTTAAAATGGAAAGTAGGGTGGGTTACAGAATTATGACACACGAGTGCATGAGTAGATAAGGTATACAGAAATATTTCCAAGCAAAAATAAAGCAGTCATTTGGGAAAAAAAAACACAAACATTTGATATCTTCATGAGCCCAGTAAGCTTAAAAGATGAAAGAATTAATGTCCCAAGAACCGTTCCTTTTCTCCTAACTGAGACAGCAATTTGCTGCATCACCAGTGGCAAGGTGAGCAGCAGAGCTCTAGCACTGCTGCTCTCCTCTTCATCCAATTGTTTCTAGGAAGCTAATTTTGTATTAATGTAATGTCTGCTTTTAGATGCAACTATTTAATTATTTACACAGAATAAGGCTGTTCATTGATTGCTTCCTCCCTCCATCAAAACGTTTCATTTGACTGAATTCAAGTTACACTGGAACTTGACTTACTGGGAGCACCTGTAAATTCAGGCCTACTAAGAGACATCAAATGGGGCTTCTAAGTGTAACCACCATCTCTGATTATCTTAAAACAATAAACCTGAAAATTTGATAAATGCCTTTTGAAAAAAAAAAAAACAAAAAACTGTTCTTCATCAATGTTTTGAGCACAGCACAAGAACTGGTGCTGAAAACCAACCATTCATGGGAATAAAAATGCAAAATAAGTATATAAACAAAAGAATATTTAAGGCGTATTTCTTAAAGAGAACAAGTAATGCAAAGAGATTTCCTTTACTTCCACCAAAGCAAAAACACAGGCCCACCATTCGCTTTACTGTCAGAACAACTAACTGAAAATTCCCCTTTTCTGCTTTCCTGGAAGGATTCAGTTATGCAGCTCTGCACAACACAGTAACACCACACAAACAGCTATGGCCCCATTGTGAGCTGTCGTACAGGAGTGAAAACACAGATGGTATGCAGAATGACAATTAGCCATGCTACGACTGGGCCAAGCCCTCAAACAGAGCACTGGGCAAATATTTACTAACTAAATGAAAATGAAAAAGAAATCTCCCTTTTATTTCCCCCTTTCTTTTACTGGAGAGGGAGGGGATGATAAGAGAGGGGGGGGAGTTACTAAAAAGAAAAAAAATAATAAATCAGTGTTATTAGGTATTTTATTATTTTTTAAACAAGTGCAGTCACTAACACTAAAAATGTGAGATGATAGCCTACTGGAAACTACCTCAATAAAATAGAAATTACACTCCTGGAAGCTGGGTCTTTAGTGATTTCTCCTAAGCATTTACTACTTGTCATCTAGGAAAACACCCACAATTCAGCCATTCAGACACAACCATCATTTTTAATATTCCTGAACTATACCTCAGGATGCAGAGGAAAAGAGAAAAACAGTTATCTAAAGATTATGATAACAATATAGTTGATTTGTTAAATGGCTGCTTCCCCTCTGCTAAGCAAAAAATGGTGTATGTGAGAGCTAGAAAAAAACCAACAGCCCCACCACCATGTCCAACCCTCCCTCCAAAGCTTAAGGTCAAGGCAGCACGACTGTCATTGGAGCTAGAAACTGAATCTCAAAAGATAATCAAATTCAGTTATGAAATATTTGCAGTCAAGCGTTAATTAACTACATTGCCCAGACTCACATTTTCAAAGCCACGTACAGGGAATAATCATCACGAAAAAAAAATCTTCTGAAAAATGCAGAGAAAAACACCCTACACTTAAATTTCTGTCTTTTCTTTTGGGGTGGGAGGCAAACAGACAGACAAACGAGAATGAATGAGCGTTCTTTTCAAGAATAATATCTACACAAAGTGAAGGCAGCATGGTTCACCAATTCAGTGCCAGAGGAAAGACTATGAACAGAACAAAGACGCTGGACAGAAGAATGGAGGACTCTTCTGTGGCTGACTGGCTGAAGGAAACCTACTTACTCTGGACTCGTGGCAACTTAGGATACAAAAATCCCATAAACAACAGGGCATTTGTGCATGTAACTCCCTGTACACTGCTCTGAAAATTCATTTTGCAGAGACTTTTCTCCCTCTCAGCTCACACACATGCACACACTGCGCTGCGTGTTAGTAGTTTTCATATCCACTTAAACGCTACAGCCAAGAAACACTGTGCACATTCACCAGCTCTGCTTTTCTGTAAAAGAGGCTGAGAAATTGGCATCTAGTCCAAAGGGACCATATTACAAAATATTTAAAGAGGGATTGAAAGGCCATGCACCAAAATGCCAAAAACCCAACAAAGCCAAACCTGTTAAAGAATGTGGTTTTGTGCAGTGCAACAAAATAGCAATAATAAAAAAATAAACGTGTATAAACTTTAACTCTCTTTGGCTTAAAACTCTGGGCCTTGTTTGACCTACATTGCATATTTTTAAACTAAGGCTCTTATTTTTAGAACAGTTCTGAATTAAACCTTTCAAAAAAAGAAAAAAAAAAGCTATAAGTAAAGCTGACTCTAATACCTTTGGGGTTAGGCATTTTGGCCATTTTAGTCCCGGCACTTATCCACTGAATTCCAAAAGAAATTTAAATTTAAATTAAATTTAAAAAAAAAAAAAAAAAAATCTACCAAGAGGAAGATTTGGAAGTCCCCGCTGTCCAAATTAACTTGACACAACAAAAGGTACAACTGCTTACCAAACCTTAACCTTTACGAATGCACAAATTTCAAGATTTATCACTGGGACTATGTATAGACTTTCAAAATTGCCTATTAGATTTATACTCATTTTACAGCCAAAGAAAAAAGGAGCAAGTCAAAAGCACAAAGCTAATTTATTTTCTAAGGTTTTATAACATTTGTTAAGTCAAACCAAACTACAACAGGGTTTTAGGCTGCATACTTCTTACAAGAAACCTTGCCTGAGTGGGGAAACAGTTTTTAAGCACGCCAGTAAAGATACTCAAGGCACTATACTCACCAGTATGAATCTTCTCATGCCTCTGTAGCAGGTACTTCTGTATGAAACGCATGTCGCACTGACTGCACTGAAATGGTTTTTCACCTTGAACAATATAATTCCACATCCATAAGTTAATAACTACACACTGTTGTTTCTGATAACTACTTTTGAGGAATATTAAAATCTCTATTAAAAAAACCAGCATCTGAGCGAATTCCAAAAATATTCCAGTACCAAAAAACATTAGCCCTACTACGTATGTGAACTCCAGAATGCTTTCCATGATCCTAAGATTCACATTAAGTCTAGCATGGAAGAGTGATCTGAAATGGCTTTAATTTCCTCATGAACAAGATCAATCATGATGCTGGCATAAGACTGCATTCAGGATACTGGCAAGCTATTATAATGGTAAGTACCTTTTTCACTTCTCCGAACCAGAGAGATACCTCATCAGGCAAATAAGCAGCCGGAACACATTTTACAAAGGGGTCAATTTTGGCACTTAGGCTACAAGTCAACCCATTACTTTCTGATAAAGAAAGAAAAGAAACCTTGTAAACAGTTAGGTCTTCAGTTTAATAAACATTTGCTGTTTGTTTTGTTTTATTTTTTTCCCCCTGGCATTCTTTTGACACTTTGGTGCATGGAATCTCTAAGCTTAGATGCCAAGTTAGCTACAGTCTTAAAAGTGAAATTCGCATAGAGCTGAAAACATTTTAACATAAGTAAATAACTCTTTATATAGTAGAAAAGACAAATTTGAAGTCAAGCAGTACCTGTATGAATGAAGACATGTCTCTGTAAATGGTAGTTGGTTCTAAAGGCAGCATTGCAATGCTCACAAACATGAGATTTGTGGGTTTTCAGACCAAGTGATCCATCCTCATTTATTGTAAGGATCTATTTTAAAAAGAGTAAAATTTGTTCTCACACTACCCTCTAAAGTTGTCTTATTAACTACAAAAAAATAAAAAGCATTAATTTTTTTGATGCAGAAAATGTTGATTTTTCAGGTAAAACAATACTAATTTCTATAAGGCTACTCGACAGGCTTTCAGCTTACATTTCCAATTGCAGTCCAATCCAACTGGTGTCTCACTGTACATTAAGACAGGACGGAAGCAAAAGCAGCTCATGGAAAATCAGCTTAGAGTTTTCCTATTCACAGCTGAGTCATTTTAGATGCTAATGTTTACTTTGCCCGTCTGTTGGAAAGGATGCAAAGTAACCAAACCACCTCTGGGCACTGTACCATGGATAATCATATTTTAAAGCAAAAATTTATATTCTTTTTTTCAAATCACGATTGCAATTTGCTAAGAGACAAATAAATTATGTAGGATAGACATACAAATTACCTACATCTGCATAACAACAGCGATCTCGGAGACAACATTGTATTTTAAGAACCAAAACCCCAAAGCAGAACAACCAAGACAATAGTATTATCCTTCAGCCAAGTTTTTCACTCAGTAAAATATGGCTCACTCAATATACACGTTAGAACATCTCTTTGACAAATTCAGCTTTCCACACTCAATTGCTTTGGTGTCAAAGCAGCTATTTTCATTTAAGGTTGGAAAAATGAACTGAAAAAAAAATATTTACACCACATCTATCTCATTCAATAAAGCTCATTATAGGTTTTCTCTTAATTTGTCAAAATGAAAAGGAAAAAAAAACAAAACAAAATGAAAACCCACACCTAAACCCTCTACTATCTCTGGCAAGAGCGTAAGAAAACCAGTAAATACATTGCGTTTCCAAAAGGCTTACTTAACTGGAAATAGAACTATAAAGAAGAACTTAAGAAACCTTCAGTAACAGAATTTAGTCCCTTGTTATTAAAAAATAAAAGTCTGCTGGGAAAAGACATCTGCATTTTGATTAGTTATGACATTTAAGGTTTTATGATAATGATAATGATGAGAAAGGGAGTCAGAATAAATGAAATAATCTCTCTGCAACAGTAGCAAATGCTGTAGGTTCTACTTAAAACAATTTTTAGTTTTGCTGCATCCAAATTCAGCAAAAGGGAAAGTCTCAGCTAACAAATTCTTGTGCATTCACTCTGAAGGACAAGCACATTCATACGCATGGAGGAGTGGCATGTTACAGCTCCAGTAAGCCTCTGATACAGACAGAAAAATTCTGCTCTGTAACAGCACTCAACTAATGAAAGGCTGACTGATTAAATCAAAATAAATTTAAATACCTCTTAGGACTTCTATACACATATTGAAATATTTTAAATAATCATGCAGAAAATACACTTAATTTCACAATTATGCTAACCCTGGGCTTTTCGACTGCATCCATTCATTGAACATCTCTTAAATCAAGAACGTTAACTTTGTCAGTGCAGCTTTCATAATAAAAGTAACAAGAGTATGTAAATGTCTGTGTGTGCATGTGTATGTGTGTACATGTGCATGCATGTGTGTGCATGGAAGGGGGACAAGAAGATAGGATTCATAAAAGCAACTGACTTTTTATGCATGTGATGACTACACTGATACAAAATTTAAAATGTTTCCACATATCCACTGACTTCCATTTGTAAAAGTCCCAGCTGCAGTTTGGATAGAAAAAGCAACCTGTTACTCTGGAATCGCTAACTTAAGCTGGAGTAGACTGTCACCTACGTCAGTCCTTTAGCTTCTTTCTGCCATTCTACTCTGACAAGCTTGAAAAAAAAAAAAAAAAAGGGAAGAGAGACTGAAAAAACCCACAAACCTGTTTAACAATTCTCCTGATCATTTTTCAATCTTTTGTTATCTCAAAAGAATGACATTGACAGATTGGAAGATAAAAAGGAAGCATGCAAGTACGTGCCTGCAGAAGGAGGGACACATGCCTCTTCTACCTTGCAGTGTTTCCATGGAAGTGATCTTTGGAGGGTATTCAACCTAGATCTCCTTTTTCTATCAAAGGGACAAACATCTTGATGCAAAGGATTTGGAACTTGCTTCCACACCCAATCTGAAACAATCTGTCAACTTTACAAGTGTACTACAAACATCACCAAATTTGGCAGTGCTTTGAAGAGGACTCGAGGGTCCCCAGCAGGAATTTTTGGAACTTTTCTTGGTGCTAAGTTGAGTTTTCCTTCTATGGGTACACAGCCTAGGTTGAGTTCAGAATAGGCTTATTTAATGCTTCCGTGTGACCTCATTTTTGCCTTTCAGAGCATCCAGCATAGGTTCTATTTTAAATATAAAGACTGATCTAGAGAGTTACTAGAAGGTCTAACACTGCTACCTCATGAGGTGAAATGACTGTTTTTATCTGAAGTCTCAGAAGAAAGCCTATGTTTTCAGACATACGGGGACACATACTCTTCATGAATGGATCTACAAAACAATTTTTGAAGTAACAAACGAGCAGCTCTCATAAGAATCTTTTGATATAAATAAATACATATATGAAGATGATTATGACCACAGAAACATTCCCTACCAGTAGATTATTTTTTGTATATTAGTCAACTTTTTAGAGTTTTCCAAACTACCATTTTAGATTTCTTTTTAAAAACTTTTCACTATGCATAAAGCATATGAAATGGTCAGGCTCAAAGAAAAGCACAATTATTGTTAGACTGATACAGAGTAATGATTTATAAGTTGTCTACAAAGCTACCGACTCAGTTTTAAAAAAAATATTTGGAGAAGACTCCCTGGAGAGACAGATGTTAAAATACGTCAAGGGTTCACGTTGCTAAAAAGAGTTCAAAGAAAAACACTGTTATATCAGGTTTTGTTTGGGGTCTCTAGTAAACTTCAGACCTGCATCTTTATTGAGCAAACAAACCATTTCCAGCCTAACTACTTCAAATGCTAATGAAATTAGTCATAGTAAACCAAATCTTCAGGTTCTTTTAATCTTGGTTTTGCCAAATCAATGTCTTACTTTTGCTGGTGAACGCTGTTTTCTTTTCTTCTTTTTCTGCAAATCTACTGGCTCTCGTATTTGTTTTTTGTCTCGTTTCTGTTGTTCAGATGCATCAGTAAAGGTAATTTCTTGCTTTACACTGATCTGTTAAGATACCAAGTGCCAGTTTCAGGTAAGGTTCTCACTACAGAAAAGCAATTTTTCAATTTTAGAAGATGACAAACTGCTGAAACAGAAAAATCTTTTTCTAAAGGGAATTATCTTGTGGCTTCATTCTTTCAGAAATTTAAGTGAAAGGAATAATAAATATCTAAGTAAAAAGGGCATAGTTAATTTTTACAGTGACATTTTGATGTATCCTTTCATTCATCTCCCAAAGTCTTTTTTCCTTCTGATCTGTGGTGATTTTGAGATCACTCTTTATATTAAAATCACTTCCATCTGTAAAACCATTCAGCTTTTCACACCTATTTTACTTTAGTCTGCGTATTGTCAATGCAAGCTTCAACTGAATAGTTTATTATATATTTAAGACAGAAATATTTTTAAAGAAAACAAAAATACTGCTAACAAAGGGCTTGGTGTTGTTTTTTGTTTGTTTGTTTGTTTGTTTTCCAAAAAGTACTTCTCGAGGTAAACTTTAATGAAGAGCAAGATACTCTTACATTTTTCTAACAGCTGAACTGCCTGATCTCCAGCTAACAGAGTAGTGTTTTAACAACGCTACCTTTCTAAGGATTATTCCTCGTATATAAGGCTATCTACTTTTAAGGTCCTTGCAATTATCCTTTATGTTTGACGGGTAACAGTGATGATGTGCTGCTTTACAGACAGATGCTCTGCTTTCAAAAGGAAGTCATCTGTATTCGCTCTGGGAAAGATGAGGTACGGCTTCTGTTAGATATCGAGGAGGGGCATATTTATGGTCATGTATGAAGTGTCACAGTCCAACCTGCAGTGTGAATGCAATTGCTAAGCGTCCACATATTTGGAAAACATATAAGAAAATGCTTCCTATATCAAAAGAAACTAAACAGTACTACCAACCGAATAAACAGTATGCACCTTCTTGTAATGCTATTTATTCTGGTCTACAGCTACCCTGGAACATTAAATATATTAAGAACAGCACATTTTAACTCGCTAATACTATGGTAACAGCCTGATTATAAAATATTTATAAAACAGATACTTGAAGATTATACTTAATTGGAAAAAACTGTCCACAGACAGAGGCAAACAACATTTTCGTAAGTAGCATCTATTCATAAATATTTTGATAATCAAAATCCAAACAAGCAATTAATAGATTCTTGCCAGAGTAGGATAAGACTACCAGATCAAGTTCCCTAGTAAATTCTCCAATATTTCACAAATAAATTGCTTACAGGGACGTTAACAGCATACTGCAGCCCTTGAGGAAGTCTATCTTGCGTATCCATGTCATCATCATTTTTTACCGTCTCCTCATGGACCATGAGTTCATCATGTGAAATCATCTCTTGCTGTCGAAGTTCACTTTCCTGTAACACTTCGTCTGGTGCAAGAATTTCCTGGTGCGCCATAGTCCGATCTTGAAGCACTGCTTCTTGCCGTTCTCCCGACACTCCGGACTGGTCAGATACTGCACCCATCCCTACCATAGCCCTGGATGACTGCATCTGGTCTATGCCACCACATTTAAGAAATAATCCTCCCAGCTTGTCTTCAATGTTCATTCTTAAGTGCAATAACCTACAAAGAAAGTTTTAATAGTAAACATCTACAATTGGTGCTCTTGCTTCAAGTTTTTACTTAAGAACATTTTATAAGAACTCAGCACTCAACACGCACGCATGCACTCCACTCCTAAAATCTATACCCAAACAGAAATGAAAAACTGGATGCTTCAGTTCAACACTAAACATTCTCCTTTCACACACATGCATGTGGACACAAATGAACACTTTTGAACAAAGGGTTTTTTAACGAAGTGCTTTTGAGTTGCTGGCAAAATTGGAGATTAAATGAGAGCTAATTCCTCCTTAGAAAACTGGTGTTTGTTTTTTTGTTTCGGGGGGGCCCCCCATTTCCATTCTGTTTCAGTCGTCTGAGAAACACTGTCAGGTTGGTCCCATTCTCTCTATTTCCTTGTTCTTTAAGTGCTCTTTCACCACCACTACCCCAGACCACACTAGAGAAGCTGGAACATCTTAACAACCCAAAATGAGAGGAAAAGGTAACTTTCTGTCTCAACACGTACGCCACAGGAGAACTACAGAGAAGTAGAGTTTGTTTATGAAAAGGACATTCATTTCCACACCGCTAAGCTGGCACATTAGTCAGGAAATATTTATTCCAGGCGGGAATAGCAATACCATTACGCTGATTCATGATACACAGAGATACAGAACTCCAACAAGTGTCATGGCTTTACCAATTGCTTTTTACTACAAGGCAGCAGGCTTCTGTGGCTGGAAGCAGCAGCACAGAGCAGGTCCAACAGAAGCACACGATGGACATCTGAGGGGCACCAGGCCCAGCACTGCCACCGGGTGAGGGAACGGGTTGTCCTGCTTTGCTCTGCACAGCCTCACCTCAGCATTGGCTGCAGGTTTGGGTCCCACAGTACAAAAAGGACATAAAACTATTAGTGTCCAAAGGATGTCCACAAAGATGGTGAAGGGACTAGAGGGGAAGACATACGAGTAGCAGCTGAGGTCTCTGGATGTGCTCAGCCCAGAGCTGAGGAGCTGAGGGAAGGCCTCACGGCAGCTGCAGCTGTCACAGGGAGCGGAGAGCAGCACTGAGCTCTGCTGTCTGTGACAGCCACGGGGCCAGAAGGAACAGCATGGAGCTGTGTCAGGGGAGGGGTAAGGTTCTGTCCCATAGGGCTGTGGGCACGGCCCTAGTTGCCCAAGTTCAAAGGTCATCTTGACACCACGCTCAGATATAGGCTCTGAATTTTAGGTAGCCCTGTGTGCAGCCAGGAGCTGGGCTTGATGATCTTCATGCAACCAATCCAACCTGAGATATTCTATTATTCTATCATCTCAGGGAGCACAGCAACAGCAGCAGCACCTTTGATTTTGCTGCATTTGGAATAGAAATATGATGTTGGTATGTTACTCCTCAACAGCCTCAAATTCTGTCCCCTGAGCTTGCATCATGGTGAAGTGCTCCATTCCCATTCCAACTTCAAATGCTAGGCTATGCTTCCCTCCATATAGCTCCAGCTAACAACTTGTAATCAAAGCAATCAAGTCTGACTGGAGCTGCCCAAGCCATCACCCTGCAAAGCCACCTACCCATACCCACTGCCAGCTAACAGCCTGCCAGTTTGCTAAATCACTGCATCAAACAAACACACATCACATATTTAAATCTCTTTCTTTGGTGTGGTTACTTTCCAAAGCATCTTCTTCATCAGGAAAATCTGAAAATTCTCAATGCATCCTAAACCTTTGCAAAGCTGTGTTTATACCAAACTACAGTGAGTTCACAATAATCTTTCTTCATTCAGGTGAGATCCTGCATTGCTTGGTTGGAATGCATGCCAAAGGCAGAACCAGCTGAAAAAGACAGGGAAGTTCTGCTAGAGGATAATCTGTTTCAAAAACTATTACTTTCTGACCTTCTGAAAGTAAAATTCACTCACTCTGTTTCTTAAAAAATAAAAATAAAAAAATCCACTTTAACACCTTCTAGTAGCAACTCATGTCTTCTTACACAGAAGTGGAACAGCATTTGTCTTTTAGCATTTTTCCCTATGATGAGAGGCTCTAAATTTCTGTCTATCATCAAGAGACTGACAGTCAGGAAGTTTGACTTCTCCAAGTTCCAAGTATTTAGAAGGCATGTCAAAAAAACAGCTTTTCAGGCAATTAAAGATCTTTCTACTCAGCTTTACTTTGCTGAAAGTCCGGAGAGCACAGTCACCAAGCTAAACCCATTTAAACATGATGATGCCATCAACAATTCTAATAATCCCCTTCTTACACACACACACATACACAAAAAAAAAAAAAATTGATACAAAAAAAAAAAAAAAGCAGCTTTTTTGTGATAGGAGTAGAAGAGAAAAAGTTCTAAGAATACTTTTGCTTTCGATTTGTCCATTTTTCTTCTGCAATTTTAACACAAGGAAATTTGATGCCTTTGAAATCTTGCTCTTGATTTTCTCAGCATCTGTCTTCAAATACAGACAACTCCTTACCGTCGTGAGTTCAGGTAGGTAACAAGCTCACTCCCAGTTAATCTACTTTATAGTCAGAGAACGGGGTTTCACACCTCCAAAAGAAAATGCACGCCTGGTAAGCCACACAGCCACCCAGAGACACGACATCATCCATGAAGTATTTTGGGGAGGTAAATGGGAAATCATATCGATTGTTTCTCAGCTATAATGCAACTAGAAACCTGG
The DNA here is from genome assembly GCF_019232065.1 of Centrocercus urophasianus. Lineage (NCBI taxonomy): Eukaryota > Metazoa > Chordata > Aves > Galliformes > Phasianidae > Centrocercus > Centrocercus urophasianus. The sequence goes on from NW_024884844.1 coordinate 5,749,982, forward strand.
CACAGCACAAAAAGCTGTTTTTTTTTTTTTCCCCAAGAATGTAGGTCTCCAAGGGAGATCCTGCAGCAGCAGACCTTAGTGATCCTAAAAGAAGAAAAAGAGGATGAATTTATCATCTTAGCAGTGTGGAGGATCCTGTGTTAAGAAATGCGAGAAGGACTGAAGTTCTGGACAATCTGTCCCCCATGGAATCATTATTTGATAAAGGATGGCACAAAGGAGCTAAGGTTTCTTAGGTAGGGCACTTTAAAAATACAGCATGGAAGGCAGACTCCAAGGAAAACAAACTGATATATTTAATCATTTCAGTCCTTAACCTGAGTTTATTCACATTTGGGACATATCTCACATGGATCACCATTCGCTATGCCTTTTCTTCCATTCCACAGTAAGACAGCAGCATAAGCTCAATGCAGATTCTAAAGAGGAATTATATGGGCAGGTACTGGAATACAAAAACTCAAAATAATCAACAGCATTCCAGGAGGAAAAAAAAAAAAAAAATTAAAAAAAAACCACAAAAGCAGAACAAAACCAAACAGAATCAAGTGTGAGAACACAGTGGCCCTGATCTGTCTGCTCCAGGTACTGAACGAAACAGTTGCTCCACACGGGGGATTCCACCCTATCACTATGAAATTAGGTATGAATTGAGGAAATCCTGGATGAAAGCAATTTCCTGGCAGGAAGGTAGGCAGACAAATGAAAACAGAGAGACCCAAGTGTTTAATACAAAAGAGCTGCTATTTTCACCAAGAGAGGTGGGCAGGCTCATGATGTGCAGAATGACAGGAGAGTCGGCAAGAGGGAACAGCTGCCCAGAAGACAGTCCAGCATTAGGTGGCATTTATTGGACTTATTAGTTCTCTGAATTGGCAATGATATGGAAACTTTCTTCTCACCCTGCCTAGCAGACTTAGTAGTCATGCAAATGAAAGCACTCTGCTGTTTTCCAGTCATGATCTTGAGTCATATCGGATGCTGCTACTGTGAGTGTACTGCTTATTAAATCAGGCTTTCAAACATCTGGCTTTTCATAGAAAAATAATGAGAAATCATACTGTTAGGCTGCTCAGACTGCATATTCTAAGTGATAAAACACTGTAAGCCATACGAAACCAAGGTGCTGATTTAAAATGAAATGCAAATAAAAATAAGCTATTAATCCAAATGAGAAGTATCCCAATTGCAGCCATCTCAGTAAAACAAGAGTAATTTGTCAGCTGGCACCTTTTGGCTCACACAAAAAGAATCCTTTCGCTCGAATCGAAGAAGAGGAGGAGAGATGTGTTCTTGGAAGAATGACAGCATGATAAAGAAAATGTAAGTTAAAAGCATTCAAACGAGCTCACTTTACTAAGCCTGTAAAGATTAAATAAATATTTTAAGTGCAAGATGCATCTGTGAGATAAAGATCAACTTATTTTGAGATTATCGTGACTGAAGTTAAAATAACACAAACCATACATGAACATACACAAGTATTTTTTTTGGCATAAATCACTGTTATCCTTATTGCAGAGATATTTTCTACAGAATTCCAGAACTTTATCAAGCTCCACGAAACAATCATATGATTTTGGCATATTCTTAGACTACATAGAGGGGAAAAAAAAGCCACCAACAAAAGTAGTGCTTGGTAGAGCTTCTCCAAACCTTTACTTTGTGCAAAGCATTTCACAAGAGACATCTATAGGCACAAATTTGGGGAAAAGAAAGATGGGAAGAGACTGCACGGAAGAGGGCTCATCAGATACCTCAGCTCCTACTCCTTTCACACAATGCTCAGCAGCTGCTTGCACAGCATCTCCAGCCAGGGAACCACGCTGCTTCACTTCAAACACCACTGCTGAGCCAAGCCCTGCAGCACTTCTCAACAGTTGCTCACTTCAGGACCCCAAGAGCAGTTTTTCCAAAGATCACGGTGCAGTGAGTTGGAGAGACGGGTGGGAAACACAATATTCCCAATGAAAGAAGGAGCTGCCTGTGGCTCTGGGCAGCCTGGTCCGGGGGTTGGTGACTGTGCACAGCAGGGAGTTGAAACTAGATGATCACTGCGGTCCTTTTCAACCCAGGCCAGTCTGTGATTCTAACAAAATTATCATAAGAGAAAAGCGTGAGGGGCTTTCTAACTCAGAATTGAAAATTAAAATAAATCATAGGGACACAGTAACATCTAAAAACGACTACTTGGGATGGTGGCTGCTATGTATTAAAGCTGAAAAGACACCCTGAAGGAAGGGGATAAACTAGACAGCCACCAGAGCACAATGTGTGGAGCAGCATGTTTTCTCCACCCTGACCAAAGGTGCTGAGCAGTTATCCTGCCCTTTCTCTCCTTTGCTTAAGCAAGCAGTAAAGCATTAATTAATTATCAGCAAGATCCAGAAACACTAATTGGGTTCACTTAAAGATTTGCTATTTTATCTACATCCCGCAGCCTTTGGAAGAACGACTTTAAGCAACAAACTGCAGAAAGGCAACCAGTGCAAAAGCTAAAGAAACTTCAGAAAACAAGCAATACATGGGAATGCCTGAGCATATTATTGTCTCTAAAGGCTCCTCTCTATGGCCACACTACAATGAGTTATGCTAACCTCTGAATTTAAATGAATATCAGGTACACAAAACCACAAAATTCAAGTGAACCCAGTCAGATCACATAATGTGTCGTGGATTTTCACATCAGGAAAGATACTTATCTGCATTATTAAAATACTGATACGGTCTAATATAAAAGGAAAGACAACTAGCTTCCACAATGTCAAAAGTTCCATTTTAAACATACAGCCAAGGCCTGGAAAGTGAAAAATAATACCCTCATTAATGGTTCTAAATAAAGAACATTAAATGTTATCTCTTCTCCCTACTCAGAAAATAAGACAAAGCTAAAAGAAAGACTTTGAAATTAACATCCCTGCATTGATAAAAATGAATTATAATGTGCCGACTCGCAGAATAGAAGGAAAGCAATCAAACATGACGCGTTGTGAAAAGGTTCACAATCTGAAAATTGACACGTTCTAAACCAGAGCGTACGATGCAGTCACTCTTAGCATTTTCAGCACAGTTGTTTCTAAATGCCCCGTGGTGCTGACTGCACGCCAGCAGCACAGGGCCTGATCCTACACAGACGTCCAGTCATACTGAGCTGTGAATAGTCCTATTACAACCAACAGGATTACTCCCAGAAAATCTACTTATTGTGCATAAAATTATCCGTGCATGAAAATCCTTGCCACCTTGCTTACCCTAAATTCAGTACTGGATCATCACCAGCAAAACCACATCTAATAGCAAACACACCTGTAAGAAAGCTTTCAATATTAACAAAGCCATGGTTGCATTTTAAAACCCACAGGGATGTTACCAGTGTAGCAAACTCATTAACATTTTGTAAAATGTTACATATGACAAGTATGCCTCAAGCTGAATTTTTGTAATAGTATTTCAGATATTGAATACATATATATATATATATGTATATATATATTATTTTTTTACAGCTACAGTCATGTGGCATAGCTAAACCAATCTGCCAGCTAACTGTCACCAGAAGGGCACTTCTCTTTCCTCCTAACTGACACTCTGCTCCTTCCTCCTAACTGTGACACTCTGGCCCTATCTTTTGCACTAATGCTGTGCTCATACAAACAGACATTTATACAGTTCATAAACTCTTGTCTTTTGGGTTGGTTTTTTTTTCAGTTATTAATTTTCTGCCAGGCTAACTCGCAGAGTTGATTTACCACAGACTGTCAGAGGCAGTTCAAAACAGTGTGGGAGCAGGCCCTTCTCTTTGCAGCATCCACATGCTAACAGGCTCAGCCCATCTCATATAATTTCACCTTGAAAACAAACAGAAAAGACAAATATGTTGCTTTTAAAAATCTTTTTCTTTTTCTTTTTTTTTTTTTTATATAAAGTCTTTAAGTTCCTTGGAGAAATTCCTGGGTTTCATCACTGCTCTGCTCCCTGCAAATATCTGCAAGGCATCTCTTCCTGCTCCCCCCTTCTTGTCACTGGCACTATTCTAGTGTTATTTTACAGAAGATGGTAACCTGCTGTTGCCATCAGTTACCCCACTGGCTTAAATGGCAAAGGCCTCCAAGTATGTATGTACAACAGTATTTCTGGTGTTTCCAGACTATTTCCTAAAAATCTGTAAAACCTTACACACAAAAAGCCCTGGGAGAACACAAGAAGTTGCATCCATACATACAAAAGTCTGGAACAAGTGCCTGGGTCATGAAATTATCATCAAAAATTACCATAATTTGCCTGTCTCACATTTCGGCACTATATATAAGTAGGATGTATATAGTTTATAACACCATTGGTCCATTTTTACAATGGCTGAAATGAGTGTAAATGAGGCAAGAAGTCATGACCACTTAAGCAGTTCAACACTATATTGCAAAACAGAGTCCTACCCTTGATCCTTCCAGAGATCATCTGCAATTCTACCGCTCTCAAAGAGCTCAGTGGACATCTAGACCAAACGCAAGATCTGGTCTTACTCCCAGGCATCAGTTCTCCAACCATACCATTTCCCTGAGGACCAGTGAAAATACTTGTCAGAATAAGCAGTGTTCAATACAGGTCACAAAGGTGAACTAATCACTTCTTAGTGTTCTTGTTCCTGTGGCCAACACAGCTCCTGAGGGAAGAAGGTGGCATACACGAGATGGAAAGGGACGCCCACATCACTTACTTAGCAAGTGAGACAGACAAGAGTGCTTCAGCCTGCCCTGGGACCTAATCCCAGATCAGAAAGCACAACCAGCACATTTCTAACTAATACACTTGGGTGGAAGATCACGAGAGGAATGGGGGAGCACAGACAGAGCTGGCATCAAGAAAAGGCAAGTGCAACAGGATGACCGAAGAGAAACCATGATGTTGGAACAGAGCTGTGAGAGACTGATGGATTTGGCTTCTTTTCTCAGCTCTGCCACTGCTCTTGGGCACATCTGTCATTTCAGCAAATCTTCCCTCTCCCTGCACTTCCACTTCCTTCTCTCTACAACACAGCGATGACCTACTGAGGGCTCAGCTGTGAAGAGAGCAGTTGGAACTATTTATGAGGGGCTCACTAACCTCTCTTTCAACAAACCATATTCATTCTGCCTTCAGAGCAAGATTAAGCTGAGTACAGTAACAGAACACGTTATATAATGAGAAGAAAGCTAACGACTGAGCAGCTGCTCATTCAGTGAGAACCACGTATCCTACTATGCATTCAGAAATGAGGGGGTCTCCGTGGGAGGAAACACTGAGTTCATGTCTCATTAAAGACCACAGTATAAAAGAATTGAGCTACAGCAATGAAAATACATTTACTATGGTAAATTTACAGTGGCATAGGTAAAACTCCATGCTGTAATTTCAATGTTTATTTGTTTGACTTACCTAAAAACCTTCTTCCATATCTAAAAACCTTCTTTCATACCTAAAAACCTTCTTCCAAGTGCATACTTCTCTTGTCTGTAATATCTTTGCTTAGCTTCTCATTGTTTTCCAAAAGCCTATCCATAGGCATTCAAGAAAAATAGTAATTACAGAAAAACTCAAGTCAATTACTTAATAAGTCCATACAGACTAAATAATATGCAAATGCAAGTATAATCAAGAAGATTTTGATCCCAAAACCTTAATGGCAAAACCCACAGCTGTCTCAGAGACCCCCTATTTACATACAGGACAGGATAAAGAAAACTTTCAGGAAAATCCCAACCATAATCTAAACCATAGGTGTGATGGACACAAACAATGCATGCAAAACATCCAACTGAGCACAGACTGTATTCTTAGGTCTCACTGAAGCATTTGAGATCATTATTTACATACCGGCTCTCAGACTATGAGGGCAGCTACCATGTTTTGGAATGCAGGAATCATTTTCCTAAGTTGCAATTTCAGTTCTAGGACGCTGGCAAAAACTAAATAAATAATTTTTCCTTAACTTCATCACAATAAACTTATTCAAGATAAGCATACGCTCTGTGTCACACCTAGAAATAAGTTGTGAGAGGTGCTGTTGGCCCTCTGCAGGGTAACTTTTCACACATTGAGCTTCTTCTCCTTTACATCCTGGTGTATCTTTATTGTTAAGCTATATTTGCTGTATTTCAACCACACCTTTCACCTACACGTGGAACAGTAGCCTCAGAAAATCCAATTAGTCCAAAAGATGAAATAATCAATATGCCTTTTGTGGAAGATTCACTGTGGGCAGACAGCAAATTTTCTTTCTCTGTTGCCTTCCAAACACCACCGACCTTCAGAGGGCACCTTTCAAAGCCATCAGCGTGGGCAGAATATGTGAAAGAGGCCTTCTGAAAGCCCAGAGGGAGACAGCTTGGTTGACTGCTCCATTCCTCTATCACAGTAGGTCTGACCTGCCTGCAGTAAAAATAAAAGGCTTCGGGGGACCTGTGCCACAAGATTAATACATCCAGCAACCAAAAAATACTAAACTGAATATGATGCACAGAAAATAAGCTGTTTCAAGCACAAACAAGTTTATCCACCTCACTTTTGCTAATGTAAACAAACACAAGGCACACACAGCTCAGCTGATGGGAAAACAAAGCCTGTGTAATAACAATCTCCTGGGGAAACAATATAGAGACACAAGGGACAGTTGCTAATCACAATGCAGAAGATATTTCTGTAAGGTGCTCTGACCCTTCAGAGATGACAGCTCTATCAGAATCTGAAAATACTAAGAGACAGCACCTTAGGTACCATTGGAAGCAGTCCTGCACTGCAAATGAATGGCTTGGGATGGAAGAGACTTGAAAAATGATCCGGTTCCAGTGCTGGCAGCCCTTTCATTCCTTTACTGCACAATGAAGGAGCAGCAACAGAGGACCTTGGGATTCTATAGTTAGGGAGGTCACTGACCAACAGTGAATAAAATAGATCTCTGTTTTTTTTCAAAGCATTCAACCTGTTATGAACAGGGTGCCAGGGAGCAATTTTCATCCCAGGAACCATGGACTGTGGCCTCACTAACCACTGCTACAAGAGCCAAAGGAGAGCATCAAGCACCTCCATCAAGGAGACGGAGAAGAGGCAGAACACAAACAGACACCTCTGTACTGAAAAGCAGTAGAAAATCAGCCAGAGGAGGAAGCAGCAGAAATAGACTCTAAATCGAGGATAGCAAGCAATAGGCCGCTTTCTTAAAAGCCACTCTCAGAGCACAAGTGACAGACGATGTAAAGTTGCCAAGGCAGCAAAGAAGTTTTTGAAGAGTGCAATTCTGTACAGTCAGGACATTTTTTCCCCCACACTGTTGCAACAAATCTATCACCTCCTCACTGATAACCAACAGTTGTGGTTAGACTGAATCAGCTAAGAACTATTCCTATCCTGCTTACATAAAATACCAGAATTGTAAGTCATTTTAATCTGCCTGATCCTCACTCCAAAGGAAAAAAAAAACACCAAAAAAACATGTCAAATCAGGTAACTGCTAACCACAGTGCTCTTCTGCAGCGAATCAGGCTGTCCCACCCAGCACACCTCCCAGTGCTGCCCCACAGTACTCCAGGAGCCACACGAAGTAGGGAACCCCGCTGACTTCCATCGCATGCCCTGAGGTGATTAGTCCTCATTACAGACTGACTGTTCTCAAACAATTTTAAAACACTTAAGCTCATTTTCAGATCAAGGCAAGCCAAAACATGAGATGTCTAGAAGTCATTTAATAAGAGCAATAACAACAAAGATATTTTAGCCCGTTAACTAACATTGCAAATGATCCAAAACCTGAAACTTAGGATTGTGTGCTCCTGAAGGAAAGGACTGTATAAACTGGATTCTAGCTCAATAACTTTAGTACCCTGCAGCTAATTCTCACTAATTAAGTGCTAGAATACAGTAAGACAAAAATTCAGATTGATCAAAAGATATGATTTGTGTTTATAATAACTCCTATAATTATTAGGAACAAAAATCATGACGGTTCTCGATGCCATTAACTCACAGGGCAGCAATTAAGAGCTACCACTCCAAGCAGGTCTGGAATTTCTGAGAACCACTAGTCAAGCAACTCCATGGCGAAGCCAAGTCTTAGTAAAACACATCCAGTGCAATCCATATCTGTAAGCAAGTAAGCAAGCAACCCAGAGGGTGAGAAAAATTTCTGAAAGGATTTTGTTAAAGGAAAAATCCAGCATGTCCTCACCCAGGTTCCCACAATGCACAGATGTGCCAGATGCAACAGGGTCAGGAGAAGCCCTGCAAGCATTGGGGTAACACTGGCACATAACTAAGGATCGAAAATGAAGAGTTGCCCAACTGTATGGCAAATTTGAGGCACACAGTTACAACAGATCCCATGCTTTTCAGATATGCAGCCATACCATCATTATCACTGCAACTGAGGAAAGCTCCGTGCTGTCCTATGACCTTTAAGGAATGCAAGCTGGGGACAACACAAACTGCAGGGTCAAGCAAAGGACTGGGAGAAAAGTTTTATGTTAATTGGCCCTTTCATACTGTTGCTCCTTGAAAAGTGACAGTAAAGTTGAAAGCTTCCATGTATTTGACCCAATAAGGTGTATATACCAAAGTGTGGGTTCCTACCAGGCACCAGGAAAGTCTGAACACATCTGGTTTGCCTGATGTACTTTTAACCATGAGATTAAGAAAACAAGTCACTGGTTTTGCCTATAAATTGCTGTCTTGTCTACATATTCAAGCAATATATTAGGACAACTGGGTGATCACCCTCTGCACGCTCCTTTCCTATAGACTCTTTTTTATTCCTCCCTCCCAATCCTTTAATTTCATGTCAAGTATAAATAATCTGTGATTGTAAAAACACATATTTTAAATATAACAGATTTATTTTCTATGAGTCATTTTAGAAGATACTACTGGCAAACTTCATAACATCTACGAGGAAAAAGCAAAATCAAAGCCAAGTAGCTTTCCTCTACTTCCTTATCCCCCTAAAACAAACCAAGCTTTCCAGATGCCCAGAAGACAGTCTATAACTCACACATCTCTATGCTGACCTCACAAAAATTCATCAGGGTGTAACTGTCAGGTTCACCAGTGACAAAGGATGCTCCAAAGAACTACAGCCTGATACAGTTTCCTTAAGGGATGACGGCAGTCTTCCCTTATATGAATTATTCATTTTTGGTTTACATTGTTAAAGCAGTATTCACACAGAACACCCTTCCAGTAGGTTTTACCCAAAACAGTGGTTATAAGGCCAAAAAGTTAAGTTGAACACCAATATTCCAGACTCTTCTGGAAGATCTACAACGACCATGTTCTAAAACAGTTCCAGACCCACCTGGACGCCTACCTGCCAGACCAACCTGGCCTAGGGAACCTGCTTTGACAGGGGGGTCAGACTAGATGATCTCTAAAGGTCTCTTTCAACCCATACAATCCTGTGATTCTGTGGTATCTGAGGATGGGCTGGCTCTGTCCATAGCTAACCAACTGTGGTCATCACAAAACGCTGCCTCGCTTTAAGAAATGTAAGATGACTTCAGCAGAAGGAGGAGTTGCTTGAGTTTACCAATCTTTCACAAAGAACTCCTTTGTTAAAAGAAACTCTGAACACGAAATGAGAAGATCTTAAAAAATTATTTATAGTTACTATTGCATCTATAAATGCTCAGTGCTATAAATGCCTCAGCTTAAAAGCCTGACATCCACCTCACACAGATTTCATCTGACTTTGACATATAACAGTGACCCATGCCAGAAATCAGTGTGTGTGTGTGTGTTCAAAAACAGGAGAGAATGACATTTCAGGAGGTCAGCAGCAGAGATGATCATTTGCTTTAGAGTACGTATACTTGAAAAATTCTGAAATCATCCACTGCATCTGGAAACAGTGACTGCTAGAATGCTTACAGGCTAAAATGTCATCTGTGCACATCAAGTCTGGTGAAATGTACTCATCTCTTGGCATTAATACTCCTTTTGCTCCTTTTGCAAAACTGAAGAATGCATGCAAAGTAATGCTATGGATTCACTTGTCAAAAGCAAGACGCAAGAGTTTCCACTATCAAGGGAAGCCTGCAGAGAGCTGGCCAACGCAGGAACTGCTTCCCTGCTCTGCCCCTCCCCAGCAAGCTACAGACTGCAGCTACATCCCAGGCAGCCCATGTGCTGCTCGTGTTTGGCAAAACACACTCCAGTTTATGCTGAACATTCCTCACACTCAGTGACTTCATGCCAGAAATCACCACGGATACACACAAGAAGTATTTTATATGTTCGCACACACATACGCACACACGCTTCTTAGGAGCACATCACCATTTGCTTGATTCGAATTCAATCCCAACAAAATAGAAAAAGAGGCATATTTTCAGGAAAGTCATATAGAAGTTGACTGTATTTTATACCATCTGAATCTTGTCCCCCTTTTCTTTCTTAAACGCTGTCAGTGAACATATGACTATAAAAGCTGCCCCGTATCAGTATTTGTCATTCCACCCCTTGCACAAGGTAGCATGACCCGGCCTTGATGTTGCTGGCACTGTAAATCCTCCTAATTACGTATTTTACCCTAATTTTGGAGTACATAAGTAGTAAAAGTTAATGCAGACTTGATGGACAATCATTCCAATGCCACTGAGATGCTCACTGAAGGTTTTTATGAATGGGCATCTCTTTCTGTTATGGACATAGCTGTCATTTGAAGTCTCCTGCTCTACAGCTGTTTATCAACCTCACATCTGAGTTTGTTTACACAGACATCACCCCAGCTTTCTGCATCAGCACTACTGAATGCTCTACCAATAAACTATTTTGTCTTACAGGTATTTCACGGGCACCTTGTGGGCTATTTTCCCTCCCATCTAGACAGTTTACATTTGCTCGGCTGCTCATAAATGACACCCTACTGCTGCTTGCAGGTTGGAACTTCTTCCCACACAGATTTCATTTTATCATCAGACTGTTTAATTCGGCACATATAAAAATGTCATCCTCGTCATAAGGAGAGAACTAGACAGCACTATCTTCAAGTTTTCTGCATAAACTGTGACAAGACACAGCTACTGCAATACTAACACGTCTGTGGAGCATATCAGTTGCAGGATAAGGCCAATGCAGGGACTCTGTTCAAGAGCTGTGCCTCGCTGTTTTCCAAACTGCAATGAAATCATGAAGTAATATAAATTAGTAACACATTAACTGTATTACATTACTGGTAAAAACCATCACCTTTCAGTATCAGCCTTGAACACATTAACACACTGATAATGTATCGTGGATTTTTCCAGATATTTTATCCAAGATGCCGAATATCTGAATGATCCATGAAAAACCCCTACATGCAGTTAAGGGCTGCCATTTTAATAGGAAACAATACTGGAAAACTCACAGACCTTACTGTATTTAAAATTGTTTGATAATTTAGAAGTTAAATAAGTTTAACCTGTGACATCTGTGTAGTTCATGGCATTATTGCTGATGTATAAAATATTCTATGTGAGATGATGAAAAGATTGTGTATTGAAAATATATAGTGTGCTAATGAATTCAACAGATGGGAGTTTAATTGCACTGAAAGACAACTGAAATAAATTAACTAACAGAATTTGCCTAACTGAAAATAAATCTCCAAGTGTGAATGGGTTTTGTTTCATTGGAGGAAGGGTTTCTCTTGGTATATGCCTCCTTCTGACACATCCCACTAACAGCCATGCCTCAGTTCCTAATAACCACTAAGTTATACACATAAACTTCAATGCCAGTTCAGGGTTTCTGCTTAGATGTCAATATATAGAAGAGGCAAACAAATTAAGACACAAGTGAATCACCACACCGATGTTTCACATTGCCTTGCAACCTGGGAAGAGCAGACACCCATGGTTGCTTATGTCCATGGGGCTTCATTTAGACAGATTGGACTGTCAGCTAAAGGTTTGAATCTATTTCATCATAAATGATGTTGGTTTGAAAGGCAGCTATCATTAAGATGCCATGCTGAGGGAGAAAAAGTGCTTATTTTAAATAAAACTTATCTATGATGTTAGATCCACTAAAGATCCGCTTAGGAATCTTTAAAACAAGAATAAGTCCAGCGGCAACTGCTTTTCAGTCCTTGCCCCATTCATTCAGTAGAACAGATTTTGGAGTTTAGACAACAAAATCAAACACCCTGACCTCAAGGTTATGGTCTCCAAAACACCACCACTGCATCTACTCAGCAAGTATATATATGCTATTACTTCTTATCTCATTTTCGTTACTCCACAGTGAAAAAAACGTATTTTACATTAGAGCCAAAATTAAATCAAATTTAATTCCAAACTAAGCTAAACAATTAAAGACTTTTTAGCTTGATGAAGGGCCACCCCATGCAGCTGCTCACCCAGCCAAGTCTCCACTGGCAATACCTGCAGTGGGACAGCAGCACAGCCACACTTCTCACAGGGGCATCACTGAACACATCACTAACGGCCAGCAGCAGATACAACCCTGCTCTGCACCACAGAACATACCTTCCCTCCTCATTAGTAAATTTAAGAATATTTTACCTAGATCAATAAGCTACCAACTAATATCCTGAACTTGACTGCTCCCGAATTGATATCATTAAACCTGTAGTGCAAAGACCCCAGCTAGAAGCGAGTGAGGCTGTTTCAGATGTAGCATTATCGTATTTCTCTGGAGATATAAATTCTAAACACTCACATAACTCACTCACATAACATTACTGGTACACAGACGTTCACAACTGGAAGTACAAATTTCCAGCCTCTACCATTTCATCACACCAACTCTCTACATCATATGCATGCTCCACAGAGCCTTCAATCATAGTATCAATGAACCTTACACTGAACAGAGCACAAAAACCACCTTTTGAGAAACTACATAATGCTACAAAAGCTCCCTTCAGGTGAACAATTTAGCCTGCAATGTAACTTGGAACATTTGGAGTAATTTTTCTTCCAGACAATATTTTTTTAATCATTCTGGTCTTCAAGCAGTGACTTACCTACTTATGATTTGATTGCATAATCCATTGCGTTAGGGATTTTTCATCAATAGAGTATGTTTTCAATATGACAGAAACTGAACACATGAAGGACAATAACTAAGGTGCACATTACATAGCCATCTGTTAAGTCAGGCCTTAGCCCCAAGAGTGAAGACAGAACAAGTAGATGAGAGCTAAGTACAAGAGGCCAGCCTCATCTTTTTCAGCTTTACTCAGCTCTGTGAGCTCACTAAGCACACATATGTTTGGGGATGAGGAGCTTGCAGGCACGCAGAAACAATGACAAAGAAAGTATTTCTGGAAACTGAACACACATGTACATTCTGCTGAATATTCACCATGAGGACAACAAAAACTGTTTTCAGGGAAATGGTGCAAGTGAAGAATTAATTTTTTAGAACTTTCCTCAATCACCGCAACAAGAGCAAGGCTGCTTCTGTGACAGGCCTGACTGAACCCCACACACTGAGAACCAGCAGTGCCCAGAGACACCGGCTGCAGAGCTGGGAGCTGCCCTGCACCGCCACCGTCCTGTTCTGCAGCTGACAGCTGTCACCAGGAGCACACCGAGGCCACTGGAGAACTAGCACTGCCTGGAGATATGTCATGTTTCCTCCTGGCAGGACAGACTTTAAGTCTGGTTTTGGCCATTAATGTACCTAGTTTGGTTTTGAGAACAGCGTTAAGAATGCCTGCAGAAGATGATGTGGGTTAGCACTCTTTTTCCACCTCATCTCCTCCCAAACTCACGCGGAGCGAAAGCTGTATCACTTACAGGAGTGAAATCTGATCTGGGCAGTCCAAGATGTTGAAGCAGGGCAGGCCCAGGTACACGCTGCTAGCCAGCACGCACAGCCTGCCTGTCATCTGCGGCCAACTACAGCCAACAAAGCCACCGAGATCCCATTTGTGAGAAGACCGTGCCGCTCTGCGATCTGCCGGTCCCAGAGGTCACGGTGCCGCTGGAGAGAAAGGAAAGCTCTCTCCCATCAGCAGCTCCCCGAGCCGGGTTGTCACACGTGCACATGCACGGGGAGGTCACGCTCCAGGTAGGCTTCCATTGCAAACCCACAGCTGCCGCCGCCGGGCTCCGCATATTTATCCTATCTTTGCGCAAAAACACCTCTGAGCGGCACCCAGCAGGCGATCGGTGCGACGATTTACGTCCTCAACACGAACGCCTGCCCTTCTTACGAGCCGCCGAGGAAAGGCTTCTCTGCGCTCGCCGCCCAGGAGGGCTGCAGGCACGGGGCAGGGAAGGCCTTGCGCGGGGGCCGGCACTCGCCGGGAGCCCCGTCGCAACTCGGCGGCTTCCCCGCTCGCCCCGCGAACAATGGGCCCCGGTACAACGGAGGAACGCGGCCCGCCCGTCCGTCCGCCCGCGGCCCTTTGTCCGCCCGTCAGCGGCCGCACGGCTCTCCCGGCGCGACGCGTCGGCTCCGACCCCTCCCGGGCGGCCCCGTCGCGGCCGCGCGCTCCCGCAGGCCCGGGCCCGGCTCCCTTCGCCTCCCTCCTCGGAACGGCCTCTCCGGCGCCGAGCGCGGCCTAGGCGGGAGCGCCGCGCCGAGAACGAGCCGCGAGGCGCCGCTCCCCGATCCTCCCCCTCCCCGGTGCGCCCCCGGCACGGCGGGCGGGCCCTCTCGGAGCCGCGCGGCTCCCGCCGCCCCTCGCCGGCACTTACCGGCCGCAGAGCTGCGAGGAGAAGGCGGGCCGGGACGCGGCGGCGGCGCGGGGCGGCTCAGAGCGGCCGTGCCGCGGCCCCGGGCATGGCGGGGCGCGGGGGAGGGGAGGCGGCGGCGGCGGCGGCGGCGGGGGGGAGGGGAGGCCGAGAGGAAGTTGGCGGCGGCGGCTTCTTCCTGCTCCGGCGGCCCTCAGCCTCCTGCTGGCGGTGACAGCGACGGCGCGGCCAGAGCGCCGCCGCGCCGCGGTGCACCATGGGAAGGCGCCCGGAGGACCGGCGGGGCGAGGAGCGGAGCCGCGCCGAGCGGAGCGCCCGCAGGGTTACGCGCGGGTCAGCGGGCGGGAGCGCGTCCACGAGCCGGGCACGGGCAGCGAGGGCGGGCTGCGCACCGCGCGCCTGCTCTTCTCTTCCATCCTCCGTTCCTTCCAGCTCGAGGTGCGTGGAGAAGAGGTGTCGTCGGTGCCGGCGGAGACGGTACGGCGATGCTGGAGGGAACTACGGTGCTGTTCCCCCGCTGGGACGCAGCCGGCAACGTGCGCGAAGGGGCAGCTGCCGGAAGTCCCGACCCTCCGCGATCGCCGTGTCCGCCACGACCCCAAACGACCTGGGGACGAGCAGAGGCCGCGTTTCCCTGACGTGCAGCCGTTCCTCGGAACAGCTCTGCACCCAAAGCGTCTGCATCTGCGCGGCTCTGTGTGGCAGCTCCTCACGCAGCCCTCAGCTCCAACCGTGCGAGGCTTTGCCATGGCTGTAGTTGGCACTGGCGGGCCCGCGCCTCGAGTGCTGTGCTCAGTGTTGGGCCTCTCACTACAAGAAGTACGTTGGGGCCCTGGATTGTGTCCAGAGAAGGGCAGTGGAGTTGTGAAGGATCAGAGAACACATTTGAGGGAACTGGGATTGTTCAGCCTAGAGAAGAGGAGGCTCGAGGGAGACCTTATCACTGTCCTGCTCCCTAAAAGGAGGCTGTGGCAAGGTGGAGGTTGGCCTCTCCTCCTGAGTAACAGCAATAGGCATTAAGATATGCTAGGGAAGTTCAGGTTGGATGTTAGGAAACATTTCTTCTCAGAAAGAGTGGTGGTGCAGTGGCACAGGCTGCCCAGGGAAGTGGTGGAGTCACCATCCCCGGAGGTGTTCAAGAACTGTGGAGATGTGGCACTGAGGGATGTGATGGGGATGGTCTGGTGGTTTGTCTGTGATCGCAGAGGTCTTTTACAACTTTAGCAGTCCTATGATTGCCCCAGCCTGCATGCCCACTGGGACCCAGCCAGCAGTGTGCATGGGACAGCAGCCATGGGATGCCTTGGTATCCAGACAGAAGTCCAAAACCAGCAGGCTGTCATCTCTGTGATCACAGTGCTCTCCCTGACTCCAAACAACGTGGGGAACTGCGGGAGACCAGATTTCTTCAGGTTGCTTGGAACAGCTCTGCATCTGAAGCATCCACATCTCCACAACTTTGTGTCCTGGTTCCTCATGAGGCCTTCAGCTTCTTTCTCTTCTGGAGCTTACAAACACTCCCGTGTTTCTCTAAATAAAGTCTTTAGCCCAACGCCACGCTTAAACACGTGCTTAACTAAATTGCTTGATGTCACTTGCTTATAATTAAGCATGTGCTTAAATGCTCTGCTGGATGAAAGCCAAAATCCACACAAGCTCTATTGGGTGAAATTTACCAGCTTCACTAAGCTTAGCTTTGTGACTCACTCAATCAGCAGCAGCCCAAAGTGTTTTGCCACAGGCTTAGTTGTTCCCAGGTTGTCCTACAGGATTGCCTTGTCCCCACCACAGGGCTTACATCCTTTGTTGAGTCCTGTTAGGATGAGGATGCATCTGCCTGGTGAGTGAGCAATTCTAAATTACTTCATGTAGGGCTTCTAGTTCCTTTTAACAATGTGCCTTAATAAGATTCTGCAGCCCTGTGGAGGTCATAGATGGTGCCATTTAGTTATGGTGTAATAAACTGCATTAAGAAAGAGTCGATGACATGAAGACCCAGTTTGAAGATCTGCCCTGACTTTATGCAATAAGTGTATTTCAAAATAATTGCACGGACTCTGCGTGAACAAAGGAAGGAGTTAATAAAATGTGGCTACAGCTCATGCAGTTGTTTAGTTTTACATAAATACAAGAAGTGTCATTAACCTGCTTGCTGAATAATCACAGAATCACACACAGAATTGTAAAGGGTGGAAGGGACCTTTGGATGTCACCTGGTCTAAGCCTCTACTAATGAATCGTGGAATGGCTTGGGTTGGAAAGGATCTCAAGGACCATGAAGCTCCAGCCCTCTGCTGCAAACAGGGCCACCAAGCTCCATATCTAATACCAGACCAGGCTGCTCAGTGCCCCATCCAACCTGGCCTTGAACACCTCTAGGGCCAGGGCATCCCACAACCTCTCTGGGCAGCCTGTTCCAGCACCTCACCATTCTTGGTAAAGAACTTCTCCCTGATATCCAGCCTAAATCTTCCCTTCCTCAACTCAAAACCATTTCCCCTTGTCCTACCATTATCTGTCCTCGTAAAGAGTTGACTCCCCTCCTGTTTATGGGCTCCCTTTAGGTACTGAAAGGCTGCAGGGTGACCTAATTGCAGCTTTTCAGTACCTAAAGGGAACTTTCTTTTCTCCAGGCTGAATAAGCCCAGCTCCTTCAGCCTGTCTTCATAAGGGAGGTGCTCCAGTCCCCTGATCATCTTTGCAGCTCTCCTCTCGACCCTTCCAACAGCTCTGTCTTATTTGTACTGGGGGCTCCAGACCTGGACACAGTACTCCAGATGGGGCTTCACAAGGGCAGAGTAGAGAGGAACAATCACCTCCCTGTCCCTGCAGGCCACCCCCCTTCTGATGGAGCCCAGGATACCATTTGCTTTCCAAGCTCCAAAAGCAAACTGCTGGCTCATGTTAAGTTTTTCATCCACCAGGACCCCCAAGTCCCTCTCTGCATAGCTACTTTTGGGGATTGCTCCTTCCAATCTGTCTATACACCTGGGATTCCTCCAGGCTTTATAAAGCTTTTAAGTTTCCAAAAATAGAGTTTTAGAAAGTGGAGGAAGCTGTACACATACAAAGCTTGATTTTTTTTCCCTTCAAAGACAATTAATTTGGTGATTGCATTCATTTATACCTGTCAAAAAACAAAAAAATACCTTTAGAATTTCGTTAAGTCTGAGTCAGGAAGTTCAGCACAAAAACCTCTTTTTAAAAGGCAAGGAGCAATTACAGCTTTCTGCAGGGTGAGCACAAGCCTTTCTCTGAAGACGCATCAATTAGAACCTGCTTTTCAAAAATTTTGTTTAGTAATTAGCAGTATAATATGAAGAAGACTGTTGTATTTAAAGCAAAGAAGTAAGACTCATCATACTTGATTTTTAAACGCATTCAGGGATGGGGACTCAACCACCTCCCTGGGGAGCCTTTTTCAGTGCTTAAAGAGTCCCACTCTTTCAAACGAATGCAACTGGTGAAAAACTGCAAATATCCCATTTAATTACATGAAGCTATCAGATGCTAAAGCAGAAATAAAACCAAATGCCTTCTTCATTTTCTCTCCCCCTCAATCTACTGTAGCCCTAGTTAATGTTAGTTTGCACAAGTGTTATAATGAACAGTGCTTCAGAAGGGCCTAGACGAACACCGGAGGTTTCAACATGAGCTGTCGTCTGGAACCAATTGCTAGTAAAAGATTGAGAATCTGCCATCCAGTTTTTCAATTCAGATATCTCACCAGGGATTTAACCAGCACAAATACTCAATGCTGAAAATTAAATGAGTCCATTGTGTGAATATCAACTCATGTTATCTGTAAATTGTTCCTTTTTATTTCAACATCCCTCATTGAATTTGTGTTTTAATCTTCTTATCTCCCTTTCTTTTTTTTTTTTTTTCTTCTGTCTTACAGCAGGCTTTCAATCCATGATCCCATGGAAGCCTGACTCGATTGGAGGAGTCTGCACTGCCCTATATTGCTGGCAGATCAGGAATCAATAGTAACCAATCACACAGTGGTATGGTACGCTTGTCCAAACATTAACTAATACAGAGAATCATAATTATATATGTCTGAGAGTACCTGTGCATCCAATGCCTGCAAACAAAAAGAATTTACTACAGAAAATATTGATCCAAAGGGAAGTCACCTAGCTCTTTTCATCTTCAAAATCTTTTCTGCCCCTAAATTTCATTAAATAAGAACTCTGTTCCTGAAGCCTTGAAGTCTTCACATCAGATTGGTTTTTAATGGCACAAACATGTCTGACTTGACTTGCTCGTTTATTTTACCAACTTGAAGACGTTACAAAAATTCCAAAGAAAATGAAAAGTAATGGTTTGATATGAGATATATCTGTTTGGAAACAGAAAGACAGCAAGTCAGTGTCAGTCAGGATGGTTTTGTGTAGACGTAAGACATTCAGATATCTGTAGTACATTTGACTTGGTCCCATATGGCATTCCTGTAAAATTAACATTATAAATCTCCAGGTTAAAAGGAAAGAAGATGTTTAACGTCCCATGCTGAGATGCCTAATAGACAGAAAAAGCATAAATGATAACACAATACTCTTCCTAACATGAATTGTTCAAATGACACAATGAGGCAGAAGTTAGAGAATCAATTTCTCTGCCTTAAAACACAAACTAGAAGTGGAGCAGGAATCCATCTGCTCTTACCTTAGATTTGCTGTCTAGCTAAGGCATTTAAGTTGAATTAACTGAAGATGGGAGAGCAAGAAGGTCTTAAGCTCCCAGCATAAACATTTTAAGATTAATCCTTTCAGGATAAAATAAAGGAAACTGGATATTTTAGGTCTTCAAGGGAGAGCATCCATACAGGGATTTGGTGGGCTTTAACTAATGCAATTTAATGTCACACCCTTACTTAATTCATCTTAATCTTTCCTCAGTGTCCCACTTCAGCTGACATCTTTAGTTTGAAGTATTATGGTGGATCAAATTCAAAAGAAAGCATTAGCTGAACCTTTAGTTAAAGCCTTGCCCATTATGGAAAGGTTACCCAGCATAGAATAAGAAATGATAGGCCAGCTACCTTATACCTACTTTGTGTCAATACTCTTGGTTTACTTTGAAGTGTTGTAGCCTGCATCACACCAGCGAACATATACTGAGAGTTCATGCAAAGTAATCACTGCATTTGAAATTCAGATATACAGCCTCTCACGAGTCTCATACTTACCCAACTAAAAGCAAAACTCACAGATTGAAAGAGCAGGTAGGATACCTGTGCAATATCACTTCTATTTCAATAGTAAAGCACTGCACTGCAGTGATAACAGAGTAGATATTTATTAACAAGGCACTTGGAGTTAAAACTGGAAAACAAACCAAAAAAGCCATTTGGAGATTACATGAGTATTGCTGAAGGCAATGAAGTCCGTGAAATACATTCCCAGAGACAAGGATAAAGTTATTGTGTTAAATTGGAGGTTTTGGTGCATTACTTGAATCAATAGGGAAGGCCAAGAGAGCATGGAAATGTGAGTCTATGAAAGCCAGTAGAAAGATTTCATTTGGTAATGAAGAGGAGGAAAAGGAGGAGGGCACAGATGCACCAAAGACAGGGAGAGATTCTTGAACTGGAGAAGGAAATAGTCCTTAAAAGTTATTGGTTTGTTTGCTCTGTTAATTGCTCAACACAGCAATCAAGGGGGACTTAATTTTTTTGTTTTAAAAGTGTCATTTAAGATTTTGCAGTCTCATAATCAAAAACATCAGAGTTACCCTCCCTTTACTGGAGACAAAGAACGAAATGATGGAGCGTCTTGACATAGGTCTGTGAACCAGCCATCTCAAGGAAACTGGGAACTCTGAAAGATTCAAAGAGCAACAGACATAGGATCAAGAGCATGGCAATTCGCAAAAGATGGAAAAGATTAGGACTCTTATCTTCAGAGAAAAACAAGAGAGACAGAATAAAAGTGCATAAAGTAATGTCTCGTGCAGGCTTATCAGGAACTTCTTCCTATGTCATATTGTAGAATAAAGGGACGTTGTCTAGAGTATCAAACTAAAGGTGGAACTGAGTGGAAAAAAAAAAAAAGAGATAATATGTTGTGGTTCATCCAAAGCATTGATGCTGAAGCAAAGGGACTGAGAAAGAAAATGGGTTACCAACCTAAGTATACGAGACACCTCGAAGTTCATGATTCTGCATGCACTTTAGTTTGTCTGACACCACACACTGCTGTTCCCCCAGGTCCTTTTCAGCTGTGATCTGTCCCTCCAGAGCTGTTCTTTAGCCAAACAGGAAGGACATGCAGCCTTGTGCCAACCAGCCACTGTTCTCCTACTGGAGCAAGGTCTGAGACAGGAGACTGCAAACCCACCCCACTGCTGTCTCCCCATAGCATAAGGAATGCTCATTTTTGGGGGGACACCATTCACCCCAGTCAGCTGAGAACTGGCTGGACCTACTTGGCCGTTGTGGAAAGAATGGAGGATAGATCTGAAAAGAGCTTGTGTGTATCAACAAGGTGCTTCCAGCTGTTTTTGTGCATCTTGTTTAAGCCAATAATGAACAGCAACAAATGAGGACAGCACTGACAGCATCTGTGAAGAGAAGGGTGAAGGTCTTCACTGTGAAGCCTTATTCAAAACAAACTTGGCAGTGAAATCTACTTACTACTGAATAGCACCAGCCATTAGATTTATGAATAGTTACACATTTCAGGTAGTACCAATGAAGAGCTGAACTTGAAAGGGGATCCTAGAAGAAGAGCCAAGAGTTCTAGGTCACATCAGAGACACATCAGCAGTTTAGCCAAAAATTTGTTTAGAACACAAGACAAAAGTCAGAAGACCAGCAACTACCAGGAATAAACATGGCATCACATGTGCACATTAAGAAAAACTTGACCTTTGAAATGCTAATATATTCAATTTCATACCTGGAAAGAGGTCCCTCCTCTGCTCCTCTCCATGGATCCAGCTGGTAAGGAAGGGTATGGTCTTTCTTTGCAGACGATCTCATTAGGAGCAGCAGTTGGGTTTTTTTGTTTGTTTGTTTTGTTTTATTTTGCACCATTAGGGCTAGTGATGTAGCAACAACTGATTAGTTTCAGCTAACAGCACTGATATGATTTTCAAACCATACATGACGTCCAACCAGCTCAGGAGAAGAGCCCCATTTCTGCTCATCCTAGCTTGCAGAGAACATGCTGACTACTGCCTGCCTGGGAAATCCAGAGAGCCCAACTGAGCCTCAGGGACAACGTTAAGATGAAAGTGATCAGAAGGACATCAAAATGGTTTGACTGTGGGCTGGGGATACCCCAGACAATAAAGACTGTTTGGTAAGTACTGTCTTCCATCTGCAAAGCAGATGAGGGTTTAATGCCAAGGATAATTTAAAAGTCAAACGTACGAGTAAAATGACTTGTAATAAATAAAACCATGTTTCTTTGTAAAGGGAACAGGCCTTGTTTGCTGGCTGGGTGTGCGCGCACCAAACCAGACAAGCAGATGAAGGAAAACCACTCCCTGGGTTCCTGAAACACAGAGCTGATTCTCAGTTCTCAGAAAGGACATAGAGAGAATATAAACCAATAAAGAGCTGCTCTGAAGGATCTAGATGCTAACTTTGCAAATCTGCTAAAATAAATAAAGGCTGGAGATACTGAATCTTTCATTAAGTACAGAAGGGCAAACCTAAGAAGGTGACCTGAAATACATGCATCTCTGGGGAATAGAAGATCTTTATTATAAACCAACATGTTATCAAATCTCCTTATCACCAACAGCCAATGCAGGCTGGCGGGCTGAAATCTATGCCAGTTATTGGAACACAAAAACCATGACAAAAAGCTACCACTTCCTTTGAAAAATTTTATATTTAGATGTAGATCAAGGATACTTTGGTTTTGTCAGATTGGCCATTTTTGATCAACTCACTTCAGCACATATAATTCAAGTTACAATAGCCAGTCTTATTCCTGACCACATGCAAAGTGGCAATATTTTACAGACCAGTTCTTGTCTGGGAAATGCATCTGTTTGAAGTTCATCCCACTTATGTGCTAAAATGGCCACTTTTTCCACACAGCTTACAGAAAAGTTTACAAAGCTGAAGCTCTCAAAAATTAAAATATCCTGTGCTGTAGCTGTGCACAGTAATGAGTAATCTTAATGTTGGTGAGCATTTGTTGAAATCAGTGTTCTTAAAAAGCAAATAGAAATAGGTCAAATTCAGTGCTACAGTCGTAGAGAAATAACATCATTTAGGAGGGCAGAGAAGTAGCATACAAGGTAAGCTCAAAACACTGTTTTTCCTCTTAAATTGACTGTGTTATTAAAGCAAATTATATACAGTAAATACAAAAGTATCTTGAATCATAAGAAGAAGAAAGAAAGAGAAGATCAGGGAGCAGGACAGTACCCAGAAGGCTGAATGCAAGCCAGCAGATGGGGTGGGCCAAAGCAAAAAGAGGATGTTGCTGTGCCTTCACCACAGGAGGGCTGATCATAAGCACGTAAAGCACTGCAGCTTCAAGGCAAAGGCCTGTGAAAGATGTTCTCATAATAGTTTGGAGCTGTAAGAACACATCCTCTGAAGCTAAAATAGAAAAGTCAAACAACAGTTTCAGAGACCACTCAGTGTCACATTGGACTGACCCTAAAGAAATAGAATCATAAAGAGTGGAAAGACCACTACAATCATCTAATCTAACCATCAACCCATGCATGTGACTGCTCTAAACCATGTAATCAGCGTGACATCTATTCCATCACCATCCTTTCTGAGAAAAATGATTTCCTAATATCCAACCTGAACCTCCCCAGCTCAACCTGAGGCCATTACCTCTCATTCTATGGCTGAGAGAAGAGGCTGGCCCCACCTCACCACAGCCTCCTTTCAGGGAGTTGTTGAGAGCCATAAGGTATCCCCTGAGCCTCCGCTTTTCCAGACTGAACCATCCCAGTTCCCCCAGCTGCTCCCCATAGGACTGTGTTCCTGACCCCTCACAGCTCCATTGCCCTTCTCTGGTCATGCTCCAAAGCCTCAATGTCAGATCTACTGGTGCAGCCCCCTGACCAAGCAGAAGAGGGAATTTGCCTTCATCTTATATCCTACAGCAGGAAACCTGAACGTCCACTTCCTCCTTCTGAAAGCACCCAGCAGCCTCAGGCTAACCAGTCTTCCTCATCTTTCCACAATGATTTGATTCCTCCACCCTAAGCAGCCCAACCTTATGGTAGGCCACAAGTAGCCATTGGCACCCTGCATGCCACATGACTGCCATTGGACCTGCTCCATCCAAATTTCAGGTTTACGGTCACCTGCACTGTGTCAGTGCCATGGGGAGGGTGGCAGGAACACACCTGCAGCTGAACTCCCCTCCAGCTGCTCTGAAATGTGACAGAAACAACAGGAATGTATGTGTTGCAAGGAAAAAAGATAATCAAGTAATTGGAAGGAAAAAAAAGAAATAAAAATGAAGAAAATAAGAGCTTAGCTGATGGTGCTGAAGGAAGATGAGGGAGGAGCACCTCCAGGCAGCCTGGAAGGAGCCCACACAGCAAAGGGCTGCAGCAAATCCTCTGCCCTGGGGCATTTTTTTTTCCCCCAACAGAAGGCACAAGCTGGGGCTTTGTACACAGAGTTCCTGTCAGAGGTGATCCCCACCGAAGCATGAGATCCAGAAAAACCTCTGAGGGCAACTTCAGTGCTGCTCTACATCTGGAGCTACATGCAGCAGCACAGCTCCAACGCGCATGCTTCGAGCTGAGGAAGTCTGGATGAAGATGTAAGCACAGTGGCAGAGATCTGTCTCTCTGACAGGCCAGCTGTATAAAAAAAAAAAAAAAAAAAAAAAAAAAAAAAAAAAAAGTGTTTCTATTGTTTTAACACTTTGGGCCTGCAAATGGAAACCAGCTTGTCTCTCAAAGACATTGTTCAGCAGGAAAGTCTTGAGCCAAAGCTTTTAGTTCTCGCAGTTACAGCAGGGACAACACATCAATGTGCAAGGCAGGGCTTATAAGGAACATGAATTAGTTTACTTTTGCCACTGTTTCCTATTTCTTTCAAAGCCCTGTTGTCCATCATGCTGTCCCTGTCACAGGAGCTCCTGTCCCATGGAACCAGCTTGGAATCCAGCTACCACAAAGGTGGGAGCACTGCAGAACCACACACATTCCATCACCTTCTCCATTGCCATCCCTGTGCATGGCACGGGTGCTGCCCTCAGACTGCAGCCCACGGGCACTGCATGTGCAGCAGCACTGAGTGGAGATAGGTGAGAATCGAAGCTGGTGCTGCTGGGATCTGGCTCCAGCAAGCACAGGTACAGACAAGATTTATTGTTCCTGTTGGAACACGTTCATTTGTGGATCAGCAGCTGTTCTGCATGCACGGTTAGAGTTAACTCTTCTTTTGCAGAGAGCTCTATAAATCTGCACTGATCTCATTAGGAAGCAAAGAAATTTTCCCACCCTGACATACTGTGCTGGGCTCTCTAGCCAGGTCCTCTGTGTCTCTGGGATCAGCATCCTGTGCCTTGAACACAGAGAGCAGCAGTACGTGGACCTGCACTTATTTCTCTTTTACAGGAAAAGCAAGACAAAGAAGCATCTTTAAGACAGGGGTTCCCTTTTCTAGAGAAGAGCAAAGCAGATGTTTCTGGACCGCTCCCAAGAAGGATCTGTTAGAGTCCCAATTTCTGATTTTCATAGCCAAAAAGGGGACCAAAATCTTCAAAAGCAGAAAAACAATGACCCACTATGGCTTCTGTTCCTTTTTTAGGGCAGACTGGATCCGAGACGTAATTACCTCCCCAAGCACAGACAGGGACATCTCCAGGAGCCACTGCTCAGCCCCCCATGCTCTTACTGTGACTGAATCCATCTCACACCCCATACAGTTGGGCAGACGTAAGGAAACTGCACAGAAACAGCTCCAAGTCCCCTTCTCCTATGACCTCTGGGTTGGATAGTCCCTTTGTAGAAGATAAGAAGAGATTATGCTTCTAAACAAGAGCCCCTCCAAACACTCTGGTGTGAAGGAATCACCTTGGTACACGCTGGCCCAAAGGACAAGCAGCTTTGTTTTACCAGCACTTCATTTTCTTCCCTCTTTCCCCAGATCGTGGCAATCTAACATCTGCATGAAAAGTTCAGATACAGCCACATGACAGTTTGTTTTTCCATTCACTGGATCAGGAGCAGCTGCTGAGACAAACAACATTTCACAACCATGCAGCCAGCAATGGAGCCGCACCTCCTACCTGCTGCAGAGCACCCATCTCCTCATCTCCTAACCAAGGCAGGATTGTGAGAAGTCAGTGCTGGCCACCGTGCTGCCAGAAGGCAGCAGGCTGGAAGATAAGTACTGGCACAGCAACAGAGGAATTGCACAACTGAGCAGGAGAAGACTTGCCACTTGGTCTTCCAGGAATCATAGAATCATTAAGGTTAAAAGGACCTCTAAGATCAGATCATCTGGCCCAAATGCCAGCCCATGCCTGTGGCTGCTCTAGGCCATATCCCCCAGTGCCACATCCACCGTTTTCCTGAACACCTCCAGGGACAGTGACTCACCACCTCCCTGGGCAGCCTGTGCCACAGCTGCTGTGTCTGATGTTGATTGCAGAAACACCACCAAAACAAATGCTTCACACTTCTAGGAGCTGCAGAGATGCATTCTTGTTTAAGCCAGCACAGAAGTTGCTATATAGGGTGTCTGAAGAAAATATTTTCAGATTTAAAAGTAGCATGAAGTGGAGCAGCCACCAAATAGTCATGTGTGTTTGTTAGAAGGAAACTGAAAGTAACCCAGCTAAGCACTACATTTAGCATTTTGAAGCTAAATATAGCAGTGACCGAATCAGCCAGAAGACAGGATTTGAACATAATGGAAACGATCACCAGCAATTGCTTGGGAATATTTTAAGGACCCTGAAACTGGAAAAGGGAATGCCTGTTACAATCCCTGCTCCTGGCTTAGAGAAAATGGGAAGAGGTGAAACATCGTGGAGGAAGAAGGAATAGTAAATCCAAATACAGAGGCTAGGAATGATTAATTAACCATGAAGAAGCTAGGAAGGGCAGCAGCATTAGCAGTGAGAACAAACTTTGTAAGGAACACAAAGAACAAAAGCATTCCCAGCACATCACAGGAATAGGAGAACTGTTGGTAATGGAGAAATCAAACACCTCATATTCAAAAACATTCTGTTCTGCCTCTGAAAACTTGACCAAAAGGCAGGTGAGGCACGGGGATCAGCCCCATTAACAGTCAGTTCACTTGGCTGCCACCCGCCCAAATGTACTCCTCTATCAAACGCTGATGGCTTAGAAAGACCCTGGGACAGCCCCTTCCACAGCCACAGGGCTCGGTGGGAGGAGGAACTCAAAGGCATAGCACAGCCACACCTGAAGCTCCTCTGTGGTTCCTCCCAGCATGAGCTGTGGGGTGGGTTATGTGTCTGGAAAGGGCTCCACCAGAAACCATTCGCACCAACTTGCCCTGCGTACTTGAGGAAGCATTTTAGATTCCCTTCATCTCCTCTGATACTTTGCCTTCCTAGGCTGAATGCTGGTCCACAAATAAAGCCCTTTCCCAATGAACATTCCTGATTCTGGTTTACAGGCTAATTAAGCACTTCAGCTCTGTTTGACATGTAACAACGTGTGAACTATACAAGGATATCTATACAAGGACATGCAAACTCTAAGTCATCCTCTTCATTTCACCCTATGAGGATGCTTAAATCATATCACGCTATGTGTGCAGCCTTTGCTCAACCACAGCTGTGTGTCATCTGCTGCACGCAGAGGTGATATCTCCTCAGTCAGGTGCACCAGGGATCAGCTCCTCACATTAGCACACATGCAGATCCCTGCAGCTTCTCCTCAAGCCCCAAAGATCATCCAGCATGAGGAACCTCTGAGTCACTGATGTTGATTTCAGCTACGCTTGAAATTCAGGAGACAACCCATGAGACTAGGAAAGAAAAAAAAAAAGAGTAATATTTCACCTATCTCATTTGAGAGATGGGATTATTATAGGCCTGTCAGTGTGAAAGTAAACCCCGGAAAAGCAATAGTTGATACGTAATTAAAAGAGATCAGTGCAAATCAAGACATTCATAGAAACAGACCACATCAAATTGGTTCTGGTGTCTGTAGAGCTCAGATTGTGTCACAGAATAGCACTGGTGCCCCCACACGAGCAGTACCATCCACAGAGCAGTAACTTTGCTTGGAAGATAAAGCAAGCAAATGAGACTGGAAAAAAAGCGCCGCTCAGCCTTTGGAACAGCCATTTGAAGATTTGGCTTCTGTCACTTCTTCGAGTTTCAAAGCTGCCACCAGAGGCACGTTTCTTCTAAAAACCAAATTCAAAGCAGCACTGGGCAGGAGGAGCTTTCCCACCCCTCCCAGAGGAGCACAGACAGCACCAGCAATCACAGCTATACCCTCAACCATGCAGCCTGCACCTTCTCCGAGCAGTTATTAAGCAAGAAGGCCGTCCCACCAGCTCAGAAACCTCTGCCATACATCCAGCTCAGTCAGCCTGCTGCAAAACCTGCCCGCGAGCTTCTGCAGCTGCTGCATATCGCAACCCGCAGCAACGAATGACCTCAACCATTCCAACCAGCCCAGCAGGGCTGCAGCAATGGCACGGAGCGGCCCCCTAACGCCGTGCTGGAGACCCACCAGAGGGCGACGGGGTTGCGTTTTCCTCCCGTCTACACCGTTAGCACCACGGCATCCCACAGAGGCTTGCCACACAAACTCGCCTTTCATCTCCCCCATCTGCTTGCAGCTACTTTCTGAGCTGAAGTAGAATTGGTTTTATTGTTGTCACGATGCCGACTGCTAGCAGAAAGCACTTGTTGCAGACAAATGAGGTATTCACTCATCGCAGCTTGTGGGATGCCTGTGGTATATGGCACGTCGTCTCTGTGGGTCCCCAGCCTATGTGTGATTACAATGGTTTTTGCAGGATCAGAGTTTTTGTAAAGATTATGACGGGCTTTCAAAGACAGTAGCTTCTTCTCCTATCTCATCTGTTCAGGAACAGCAAGCAAACAAAGCCAAACAGGATATTAGGGAAAATTTCTTCTCAGAAAGAGCGGTGATGCAGTGGCACAGCTGCCTGGGGAGGTGGGGGAGTCACCATCCCTGGAGGTGTTCAGGGAGCATGGAGATGTGGCCCTGAGGGACATGGTCAGTGGGCCTGGTCAATGGGTTGGACTTGATGATCTTATCTTTTCTAGCCTTACTGAGGCTAATGTTGTTTCTGCGAGAAACAACAGTAATATCACACTGATCTATGGTGTCATACCAGAAAGTAAATCAGTCTGAGCTCAACACGAAGACTGCACCACTACTGGTGTTCCACTTAGCTTGGAGATCTCAGTTACCACCATGTTCTGTCCTAGACACTATCATTATCATCACAGACACTCCATTTAAATCTTTGAAAACTCTTGAAATTCTTACCTCCTGTTTCCATCTCACTCACCACCATCACCACCTCAAAACAAGGGCAATACAGCACTGTTTTCCCCTCCTGCACATCACAGGTTCAGACGCCAAGAAGAACGAGAACCCTTCACTTAAGCAGGAGCTCAATGCTCTGGGCTACCAAAGCCAGAAGGCATTCAACACAGCATCCTGCTTCCTTCAGTTGGACCCAAAGTTGTGTTTATGTACAGCTGTGTGTACATATGCATGCATACATGCACGAGAAGCTTCCCCAAGTTCTAGCCCTGAGACGCCCTGCTCCAGCTCCAGATGCATGAAAGGATTTGGGTGGTAGGGAGAGGCATATGGGAAAGCAAGGTCTCTCCTAGCTGAGCTTTGCTGTATCACCTCTTTGCGGCAATGCATTTGCCTACTGGACTGCCCCCTTCTCTCCGGCTCACCTGCACCAGGCAAGCTGTTCAGTGGGACTTCAGCTCAGAGGTTTGCTCCACACCGACCAAATCAATTTCCACACAGAGCTGTTAGATTAACTCTGCTTTGGTCAGAAACTTCAGTAGCACAACATTTAAAAAATATATATGACCATTCAGAAAAATTTCTTACCTCGCAGCTTCTTACCCTCCCTACATTTCAGGAGCAGGAAAACGCAGCCACACCAAGGTCCTGCAGGTGGTGGGAAGGTCATGGTCAGTACAAGCAATGGTAATGCCTGCCTGTGACATCAGTGACAGCTCCAGCAGTAAGTCCGATTATTCACACAGGTAAGCGATTTTATAAATGAGCATTTTGGTGAGATTACCAAAAGACTACCTGACTGCTATTATTCTAAGGCCTCTCACCTATTTTTTACATTTACTAGATAACAGAAGGAGTTTAGCCAAGGCAGTGGCTTGAGTTACAAAATATAAGTCTGCTCTGTTACTGGGAAGATGCACAGTTCAGTTTGTCTTGTGAACTTTATTAACTGCATGGAAACAGCCAATAACTAGATGATTTTCCCCTTTAAAGAGCTAAAAACTTAAGAAAGGGGAAGAAACCCTCAGTTTGCTAAAATCCACGAGTACACAAACGCAAGCAATGCTTGTCTGGAAACAGCAGAAGTAAAAGGTACAAAGCTAGTTCAAATTATGCTTAACTCAGCTTTCAGTCAAGTTGTGTCAAACAGCACAAACCCTTTTGAAATGCAGCTTCTCTCACCCAGACAAGATGTATGAAACTCACAGTTAGGCCTGTTTGGGCAAAAGCAAAGCAGGGCTCAAAGTGGCATATAACAAGCAGATAATTTCAGACTTCAATGCCATGTTCTTCACCTAAAAGGCAAATCAACTAGTTGTGCAAGATTTACTTCTCTACTTTCAAATTTTGGAGACTGTCTGAGAGCTAAGATGGCCAAGAACCAAATTCAAGAAATTAAGCAACATTTGTCAGCACTGCAAAGACAGCATTTTTACAAAAACAGCATAACAAAAATATCAAAGAGCAATTTTATTTAGCTTATTTGGCACAAAACTTACAAGAACTGTTGTTCCCTTCTTAAATTTAGTACAACTAGCAAGGAAAAAAAAGGCATACGAATACATTTAGTAAGCTGTACAGCAAGTGAAATATGGAAAGAGGCACCAGAAAGATTTACCAAAAATCAAAGTGCATGAAAAATACCTACTGAGCGCCTCATGGTATTGTATTAAGGCACCACTCCTTTAGAAGGCTTACTGAGCACGTCAAGTGTGCAACTTCTTGGTTTGGAATGTAAGAGTCCTTCAGCCTGTATCAGAACTGGATATCGCAGTCCTCTGAATGGAACAACACTTCTCCTGGTAAGTATCAAACAGAGAGGCCTCCTTCTGCCCAACGCCACCTCCCAGAAGTGACACTGTCAAAAGCTTTGACAAAGCTAACATCAAAGCACCCAGCTTCTTACTTCTGAGTTTGGAGCTGTAGCATACACCAGATCTTTACAATGGTTTTACAGAAAAGAAATGCTATGGAGACAGAAGTAACATGGAACGTGTCAAGTAACCACGTTATTGATAATTTATCAAAACAGCTTTTAAAGACTTCCCGGAGTATCTCTTAAAAAAGATCTGAGTAGTGTTACAACCCAGAGAAAATAAATACACTTCCCAACAGAATATTACAAAGCTTCCTGGAGCATTAGCAATCAAGTGTAATGAATTCCACAAGACTTCAGGAACCTTAGGAATGTAGGAAAAGCCCAATATTAAACAGTGCTAAGTGTTTTTCATAACTGGAAACACTTAATGCAAGTACCTGTAACTACAAACCATGTTATACCGTTGATACCATGTTATACACAGAAACATCATTACAAGAGCCAGACAGACACCTCGGTTCATTGCAGATTCTGCACATCACTACTCTTAAGTACTAGGAAAATTGCACCAGTTTTTGTATTTCAGTTTAAGAACCAAACCACTTCAGTTACAAGAAGAGATACCATAGACTAGATCCACATCTACTGTAAACAAGTTCCAAACAATCAAACAGAAGTTGCAGAAGTTGCATCTGTTTCTTACCCAGCTTTGACTTTGGTTTTGCTGCTCAGACGGACCACCAGTTTCCTTAACTTGCAAGAAGCAATTTGATATGAAATCAATGCCCATATCAAAAGGTAAGTGGGAACCAGTAAATGCAGAGTATTGCATCGAACCGTACAACACCTTTACTGTAGAGAGCTCCAAATATCTCAGGAGCTTAAGACTGCTTAACCTGAACTTTGGAAAAGCACATTTCTCTGTGGGCATGCAAAGGCATTTATATGTGAACCCTATGCATTACAGTATTTCAGTTTTTTGTCCCTCTGATGGTGTAAACCTCAAGAACACAATTGCGTGTCCTATTGTAAAACCAAAGCACCCTTGAGCATTACTAATTCTAAACAGCAAGGGCTGAGAGAAGGGCATCTGGAAGTGATCTACACATTATTGAGCGTGGTGTTCCACAAGTCTCACAAAACAGTTCAGTTCATACTTTCTGGGATAACTTTCCCTACACCTTTGCCCAAGTACAGAGTTGTAGTTTTCAATAACTCCTACTCCTGAATAATTTGCTACCACACATAAAATATGCCACAATAGTGGCAGCCTGGGCTAAACATTTAACAAGATATCCTTTTTGGCCTTTATTAACAATTGCAATCAGCAGAAAGAAAAACTATTCACTCAACTCATTTATTTCATGATTTATACGTAAGTCACGTAGCAACTTAACATCGGTGTTCAACATTTGTGCTTCCATTCTCTGGCACTTGGAGGAGGAATTCACTTCCAGATAATCACATCTTGCTGAAGCATTCCTTTGCATTCGTCCAAACTTGAATTCCCTTTTAAAATTTAAAAAAAAAAAAAAAAAAGTGAAAATAAATAGGTGGAAATACACTTGGTTTGCAAACGTTTTTTTTTGTTGTTGTTCCACAGAAAATTCAACAAAAAGCCCCACAGAACCTTACACAAGAGCAGGGCACAGACCACATCAAAATTGGACCATACTGCCTATTACATATATCAGCATGTCTCCGAGTAAGAGTAGGATGGAGGGAGGTTTTACACTAGTGACTTCCAACCTTCAGTGACTGCAACGTTTCTAGATGCTGACAGTTTGTATCTGATCCTCTGCTAATGTGATATACACATCAGTTTGGGTATACACACAGACACACACATGGCTCTATAAAGGCAGACGTACCTTTTTGCACATACTGATCTGCATAACAGCGTAGCTTATAAGCGCCTCCTTCAAATCGTGATTCTTCTGCTCTTTAAACCGTTCAATGTCTGCCCAGGCACTTTTCACAAAGTCTCTGGAATTAAAAGCATTATTTCTGTTAATGTCTACATATTACAACCTCAGCTCATCTTCCCTCCTCTGAGCCCACAGCAGAGCAGTTCCAGGTATGATAAGCACTCCGTCTTTCAGCCAGCAAACCAAGTTCTTAGTTGTTATGCATCCCACAGGTCTCATTTTACAACTGCTTCTACTACTTAATTCTCCATCTACATCTTATGGATTTTAAACCAGAACCAACTTCACACAATTTTTAGCTTTT
The DNA here is from genome assembly GCF_019232065.1 of Centrocercus urophasianus. Taxonomy (NCBI): domain Eukaryota; kingdom Metazoa; phylum Chordata; class Aves; order Galliformes; family Phasianidae; genus Centrocercus; species Centrocercus urophasianus. The sequence goes on from NW_024884844.1 coordinate 5,783,168, forward strand.
TTTTTTTTTTAATATTCAGTAAGCATCACTACCATAGAAGCAGCACAATTCAGAAAATACTTTTCTCTGATTCCAGTGGGATGACTACATATCTTCATACTAACACTCAGTTTGCACAATACTGCACTTTTCTTTTTCAGTTGTCAAGTCAGAATTTTGGTCATTACACTGTGAAAATTCACTTGCCATCAGGACTTGAGACAGCAAAGTACAGCATTTACAAGGCAAATTTGACTTGGGCAATTCACTTCAGGAATTAATTTTATTGGTTTGGTGATATGTCTTCAGTAGTTCTTAACTAAAATGGAGGTAGATTCCTGTAATCCAACACTTTCATTTGCGCTGGATCACATACACAAGGCAAGTATTCACTTGAAAATTACTTCCAGAGCTAAAAAAGCAGATTTCCAGTACTTCTGTCAAAATGATTAAGAAATTGCATTTACTGAATGTCTTGTTGTTCTGAACTGCTCATGAACTAGTCTTATCTTTTCTGTTCTAATCCTAACGTATCAGGAGATACCACATTTACCCCTTCTATTATATGATGAACATGTTTTGACATAATCACATTGCTTAAGGAATGCTGGTTTCTTGCATTCCTGAAGAAAATTTCATTACAGCATTGAGAAGCAGTTACTAAACACAGCTTGCCAGAACTTCTAATCTCTTTCAAACAGGAGTCAGTTGTCCTCCATAGGAAAAGCTGCAGAATATTAGCTTAGGACCCATGCACACAAGCCAAATAGATACTGCATTCGAAGCCAGTCGGCTTTTGAGTTTAGGCTATTCAGCTGCAGATCAATATGCCCACCTGCTAAACATATTACTAACTGAACATGAAAGCAAGCAAGTCAGCCATTAGAGTGGGCTCAGTAACTGGGAAAGTCATCAGGTTTTACATAAGTCATATATTCAGACCAGAAGCTAACTGCATGTACTGTACTTTATTTCACAACTTGCAGCTGACAGGAGCTTTTATAGACAGCTCATAAACACCAAAAATATATTAAAAACACTTATAAAACGCAAACACCTTCAAGAGCATCCAGTCAATGACTTGCTAAGACAAGCCTCGTTTCCTTTGAAAAAATAAAGCCTGTTTACCTGCCTTCCAGATTTTTAGACTTAAGTTGTTCTTCTCCTTCCTGTATCTGCTCTTCCAGAACCTTTATCTTGGCTTCCCTCTGCTCAGGGGTTTCCTGCCCGAACAGCTTGCTGGTCATCCCTTTCAGGGAGAACGTTCTCACGGTCTACAAAAAAAAAAACCAAACACCCCAAAAGCAAAGACACTCTAGGTTTGGGATTCTTGAGCATGGTTGTGAGACAATGTGATTTTTACCAGTTACTAGGGCTTTTCCTACATGCCCAGCTCATCTTTGGACTTAACTACCGGAAAATGTTTCTTGCATGTCCCATAGGCACGTAGATATGGGAGGCGTGGTGGCTCACATTAGATTGAGAGCTAAGCGAGGAGGCAGAGCTAAACAGGAACTTGTATCTCAGCTTTCATACCCAGGAACTCTGGAATCTGCACATACCATTAAATAACATGATGTTCAAACTCTTACGGCTTGTCTATGGATTGGACTCAAGTTTCCACTGATAGTAGGAAGTTTCCACAATAGTTTTTCCTCAAATTGAAGCAGGAAAGAACTTAAGTCTTACATTTTGTATAATAAAGAAAAACCATAAAGGAGTTCTCTAGAACATCAACAGATTCATGATGAATCAGCACTGTGTTCAGTATTATAAATACATGTTACTAGTGGTAGGTTTCTTTTAGCCATTATCTTCGACGTAAGCAGAACTAGCACCACATACCAGTAACATCCACCTTTCAAAAGGCAGAGAAAGCCTGTCAGAAATCCTACCATTTTTGACCTCAGGGATAGAGTTATTTGTATTATTTTGTCCTGCAACCCTCTGCATATTCATTAAGAGAAGTTCAGTACCAAGAGCTTACATCACCAAGAACCAAGTTACTTTTAAACCTCAGAGGCCCACAGCTCATAGGATGCCAACTTCTCATAAATAGAAGCCATCACGTTAGTGCCATTTAAATGTCATTCTAAGAAGTTTGGCTCTCCCTATTAAAAATAAAATAAAATAAAATAACAATAAAAAAAACAACAAAACAACCCATCCTGGAGAAGAAAGTGGAAAGACTCACTCCTGTTGCCAGCTCCTCGCACTGCTGCTTCTTAGCCGTTAGGTCCTGTGCTGCCATTTCCAAGTCATATTGCATTAATTCATGTTTTCTGCAAACTGCCCTGAAAAGTAATGAAAGATCTGTCACGTATTACTTTGTTTTGCTACGTTTCCCTCCATTTAAACTCTACAAATGGCAAAATGCTTTCTTTGGCAGGCAGTACATTCAGTTATTTATCTAGCTCAAACTCAACAGCCTTATCACAGAATGCCTAACATTACAATCGCTGTAGTTAAGCAAGCTTGGATCAAAGTACAAAGAAAGCTCTTAGTACAGCAGCATTCTGCTCCTCTGATCTTCTTTTTAGACTCATTTCAAGACACTCTCAGCAGTATGAGCCCTAACACCTACTTAAGAACATCACTGTAAAATAATTTTATTCAAAATACATTTGAGAAAAATCACAGCTATGACAAAAAGTATCTGGAGATAGAGCCTGTCACAACAGCAATGCTCCACTCAGTCGTAAAATTCCTGGCATTTTAATTTTTTAAACAAAACAAGCAAGTGTGCTTTAAGATTCACACAGTGCCTTTCATCTGGAAAAGAGGCGAGTTTCCTCTGACCACCTGCACTAAGTCCCAGTCCTGTGTGGGCTGACAAGGATGCATCCGTACTCCGCTGCCGGATGCATGATCGTCTCCCAGGGGGGGCTACTTGTGCTCTGGGTTCTCAGACAGCAGCCATCACTCACCAACTTGAATCTCTACAACATTACTGGACCTCTCCAAGAAGTTCAGAGCCAGCTCAGGAAGAGCATAACAGCACTAGGTACAATGTTACTGCATAAAAAGTTTTGCTTCTGTATCCATGCTTGGAAAGGAGGACTGTCCTGGTAAGTCTAGTCTAAAAAACAAACAAACCCCACAGCATTTAGCTGCACAATAACATATAGCAGATGAAAGCTATACAGCACACTCTGAAACCTGCTGAAATTGTAATAGCTGTAACAGCTCTATTTGGCCTATTTAAAACCTGAAGTTCCCAGCACACCAGGGCACCACTGCATGAGAAGCCAAGGAAACACTGTAACCAAAGGAATAAACAGCACTATCTTCCAGACTAACCAGATTTTAACATTTCATTTTACTATTAGTCATCTTAGTTCTAAATTCTTATCGCCACCCATAGAGCAATCAAATGTGAATAAGCAAAGTAAGAGATGAGAATGTGAAGCACTGAATTTGCTGCTGCTTAGAGAAGAGGATATCAAATTAAACTCAGCACCAACACGTTAGAGGAAAGCATGATGGTCTTTACTTGAGCTGCATACTTCTGTACATACCGTAGTGCTTCTGCATAGAAGAGATACTCCTTCAGCTGATCAGCATAATGTTCCTCTTCTTCCAGAATGTCATCAATAGAAGCTGCATATCTGGTGAAAAACAGCCATGGTTAAATAGGAAGTTCCTTAATCTAAACTGTAAGGTTTACACAGACAGGTGTCCTCTCTTGTTACTGTTTGACAGAAAGGCCAGTCACAAAGTAAAACAGCAGAACACTTCTAAGAAGGGTTTTTCCTCTGTCCTTTGTTTTTAATTAAACTCTGAATCAGCTAATATAAACACTCCTGCAGGCCTGTTTCTGTGGATGTTACTACAATAAATCTTTTGATGAATACAAGATTTATCATAAGTTTCCTGCTGAAGATCAGGCAGTTTTTATTACAGGAAAGGGACAATTTATTCCTTTTCTTCAGTGGATCGTCAAGAAGCAGCACCAAGGCAAAAAAGAAGATATGATGCAGAAGAACCCTTGCAAGGCTGGAAGTACTAAGGCTTAGAAATGTAAGCATCACAGCTGACGGCAAGCAAGCAGCAGAATTTAAAGAAGCTGTTTGTATTGTCTGTTATTCAGCCTTTTCATAAGCCTGAGAACACAAAACTCACAGCGGTGTTCCGAACACCAGAACATGAAGCCCTTCAGCTCCTTGTTTCTTTGTCTGCTGTGTAAGTCAGGCATGAGAGTTCAGAGCAAAAACAAGTCTAGTCCTGCCCTTTAGAGAGAAAACTTGAGTAGCACGAGGGCTACAACTCCACAGCTCTTACACTCTGCAAGTTCCATTCAGTATCATTTAAGATACCGTGTGCTAAAAATGGCAAAAACCACTTTCTTTTTCAGTTTATACTACCAACTGAACACCATTTAATAGGTCTTCCACTAACTAGTATGACTGTTCAGAAACACCTGCAGGGTCAGGCCTACAGCTAAAAGACCTGCCCATCTCAGTTGGCACAGTGACAACTGGACGCCGTGTCAGTACAAAGCGAGTACCCCTACAGATGAACAGAACAAATGAGATCCTACCACAAATGCCTTCATCTATTCTGAGACCGGGGCAATCCTGGCATGGAAGAAATAAGCATTCCCACAGCTGCAGGCTCCCTGCTGTGAGCATGTGTCCATGCTTGCCTACTGACCGCTGCATTGCAACCCAAGTGCTAATGAGGGCCCTTCTTGCCTTTGAAGTTTCTGCAAAGTATTTGAGTTCCTTGGTTTCTCTTGGTGTCTCTCTAGTAATTATCTCTGAGGAAGAACTGGCAGAGTCAATCTGAACAGTAACTGGTAGCATGACCTGGGAGAGAACAGAAAATCCTGCATGCTCCATAAGAAATAACATCATTTAGACCCCTGGAAAGACACCGGAGGTGTCTGAGACACTTGCACTGAATGTTACCATCAGGCCTGCTAGGAAGGAAACATGAACTAAGACTCTGAAGAGGCAATAGCTACCTGCAGGAGAACTGCTACAATGTGGAGCCTGAGGAAAGTGTGGTAGACATGGTCATCTGGTCAGATATGAATTTCAGTATCCAAGCACAAGTTGTTCAGATGCTCTGAACTCAAAGATATAGCAGGGTTTTTCATAGGCATGCCAGGCCTCCCCGTGATAAAATTGCCATGCGCATACATGTTCTGAAAAATCCTGCAGTCACACAGGTCACGTGCAGCTCACCCTCCATTTTTAAGTTCTGAAGTACAATAATTTTAGTATAGTGGTTCCCAGGACAGCAGATGGAACGCATTTCAATTTCAAATAAGTTCTAAGTTTAGAGAAGTGCCAGAGCTTGCATGTGGCAGAACGACTTTCCCAAAATAAACAAACACACACCATAAAAGATCTTACCTAGACAGGATTTTTCAAGTCACACTTGAGTTTGTTTTCAAGGTAGCTCTATGACAAACTGTACTTCTGACTATCTAAGCTGAAATTTAAACACTAGTTTGTCCTGAATGGATCAACAAACCAGGGAAAATATTAACCAGAAACACTGTAGTAAGTCCTGAAAGTTCCCACTCTTCATGGGAATCCTCAACTAAAACATGGTTTTAGTTAAGACTGATTCTACCCGCAATGACAGTCCAGTTGATGAACAGATAAAAGGTCACTCATTAATTGCATAAAGGGCAGAAGACAAAGGCTAGGAATATTCTTATTTCATATTTCAAATGCCAGCATTACAGTCATTCACTTTCTCAGCATACTCAGTTGTTTTTATTTATAAATTAGCAAGCTTCATCCTATCACACAACACATATCCAGAGGTCTTCCATATTATCATCCCAAGCAATAACTCCTTGAAAGTTTAAATAAATATCTGGTAAAGACTACAGCACATGGGATAGATAAAGAATAATTCAATTTGTCTTGAAGTTTAAGAGGCAACTTTCCTGAAGTAGCTTTCAGTTGCAAAGAATCCCTTCAGTCTAATGTTATGGGAACCTTCACTGGACTTGCAAGAAGTCAGCAGTATCACGTTATGGATATAGTAGTAGGTGCTGAACACTGCATTCCATCTCTATTTCAATTATTTTCCTCTGAAAGCAAAATGCATCATTCATTTCTTTAATCTCAGTAGAGTAAAAAATGTAATCTTTTTTTAGGCTGTAAAGCACCATGTTAACCAAGGCACAGAAGTGGGAACAAATTACTCAAAAGTTCAAATTCTTAAAGATCTGATTAAAGCAAAATTTATCTGAAAAGAAAAAGAACCAACAAAACAAAAAAACACAAGGGTGTTTTGGCATGGCTCTTCAAACCCTTCCATTAGTAACAATCACAACCAACATGTATGTATGTACAGCATACATAGATTTGCAGCATAATCTAAACTTGATAGCTTTGCTTCTACACAAGCTACACTTTATCTGCATGAAAGCAATGAAAAATTATGATACATACGAAGGAATGACAAACAGTTCCCACCTCTTGCTGGAGTTGCTACTTTACAATAGTACTTGATTACAAAAGAAGATTCAGAGTCAGGAGAAGTTGTTGCATTCCACTTACTGTATTGCATAGGACTACCTGAAAAGTAATAACCTGGAGTATTGCTTCTGTGAGCACTATGAAACGTCAGACTCTTATTTTGAAGGCTGCGTTTCATGCAGTTCTGCCAACTGACTCTAGAGATGCAAAAAGGGAGGATTCTCTACTTTATTAGATCCAGACAGTATTTGTTTCAAGAATCCATTAGAGTTTTGGAGCTAAATAATTAAGTTTCTTAACTTTCTGTGATTAAGTCCAAGTCTGTGTACCATCTACTACATGGTACAAAATACTGCTATCAAAAACAAATGGATCTCATCAGGCCTGCAGTACATTAAAGTTGTATTCCACCAGTTTCTGGCATAGTAGCTTAAAAGAAAGGCTGGAAGAATTCCAAACACTTCTACAATTTCAAAATAATAATAAAAAAGAAACCACTCTGGTTCTCCTGAGACCTTTTGAGCTACTTAATACAGTATATGGACGCTAAAATTATGCCTGCATCCCAGGCATAGAAACACTGCACACCTAAAAACAACGTGCCCCCAGCTTTCTTGTTACACTAGTTGTATGTACTTTGGGTTGAGGGAAAAGAGAGGAAAGAGGGAGAGTTCTACATCTGGCTTACATCAAACTATCAGATATTCAGTCAGTACTTACACATCCATGTGGTGGCCAGCACTCTGCAACCCATCCCCCATCTCCTTTTCAATGGCACTCCACTCACTGTTTGAAAAACAAATGAGAAGCAACATCACACGTGAAGGGTAAGGAAAGTTAATAAGCTGCATCCTGTATGTAGTTTCTTTCCAGGTGACACCTGAATGGAAACTGCCTTGCAGTTGGACTCTGCCAAACTGTTTTCTTCCTGTGAGCCACAGCACTGACAGCGTAGCAGTGAGTCTATGAAAGGCGTTCTATTCAACAACTGTCCCTGTTGCATAAAGTTGTCCTGACAAACAAACATACATGGCTTAAAGTTCATTTTGAGCCAAGAGGGTCTTGTTTAAACAGCTAAAATTACACGATGGGTCACATAAAGAAAAGATAGGAAGGTTTCTAAAACAGAGTTTTGCCTACCTTGTGTTTCAAGTGTGGAAAGCTCAGTTTCTTTTTGGCAACTATCAGATAGAAGCCTCTCATTGCAAAAAAACAGAAGGTGGGATTTGACATTCTCAAGCATTTTACCTCTACTGAAACGAGTTGGTGTATGCTGTTTTCTGTTTCCATTGTAGGCTTCTGTTTAGTTCCACTCATTAAAAATAACAACAATAATTTCCTCATTACTGCAACTCCCTATTCACATTGAGGAGACTATTTAGATCACATAGGAATCATTTCCAGTAAAGATAGCAGGAGGCTTGTTCACAGCACCCATGTACACTGCAACTTTGTGCTCTCAGCTCTGTGAAACCTCATGAGGTTTATGAGCAATAAGAGTTACATCAACAAGTATTTATACAAAAAAAAGAAGGGGTCCACTTATATTTCATATAACTTATGCCTAATGCATTTATTTTGTCCTTTTTCATAAACATTCCACTGTTCATATTGACATTTGTTTGTCTTTGTGTTATTATAGAACTACACCTAATTTCACTTTAAAACCCCCAATGAGAAAGACATCTGCAATCCATTAACCCAGAGAATTAAATTTAGCACTTGAACACTGTGTAGAAGCAGGAGGTTTCCCTTAACCAGAAGTTTAGATTCTTTAATTCTCCAGTGAGATGGAGAACTCGAGCATGCAATTCACTCGTATAAATCAAAACGATTGGCAAATTCACTTTAAAAAGAAACAACAACCAAAAAACCCAAGTTACATCGCGTGGAGTTTTCAACTATTGGTTTTCAACTATTAAAAGAATCTAGAGGTTTTTCAGAGAAAACTGCCTGAAAATAGGCAGTAAGTGACATTCTAAAGAAACAGCACGCCAATGTCACAACAAAAGTCCCAAAGTTCTGGGAAACAAAATGAAAAGCTGAAGTTGTCCACTTCTGACTACGAGCAGCAGATCCAGAGGTCCAACACAAGCCTCAGTGGTACTGCAAAACAACACTTTTCAAGCCAGACATTTCAATGTTTCAGATAAGTTGTTCTGCTTTTGATAAACATAACTAAGTTTACTACTCTCTCTAGAACACCTGTGAGACATCTGAAAACTGGATGAACTCTTACCTGAATACTCTTCCATAGTTGCCGTGAACTTTATAGACGCCATACAGCCGGTCTGCTACCCTCTAAAACATTCAAGGTTAGTTTTGGTCATGAACATTAAAATGGAGCTGCTTTGTCAATACCCCTGCACAAACTCTGAGCTGAAGTCTTACTGCTTTCACACAGGTAAACAAGTTTAGGCTAACGTCTAATCTAAGCCGCTAGTGAAGGAAAACTCAAAAGCAGAAAATCTTTGAAGACCAAAGTCACAGTCAAGGCTGCACTGAAAAGCAATATTCAAAGTATTTCTTCAGAAGTGCTCATATACAGGATGTGTCTACTGAGACTGTAAATTATCAGTTAATTCGGATTTTGCAATCCAGCTGTAAGGCACAGCCTCTTTCATCTGACCAATGCTAGGTTTACATGCATGCATGCTTATTTAATGTAAAGATAACAAGACAGCAATACATGCTGACATCAAGACCGCAGGGAAAGTCTCACAAGAATTCAAACAAGTGACTTCATTTTCCCATCCAGCTCAGTGAAACAAAGGAAAGGAAACAAGCTATCCACTGCAGAACACATTGCCACAACTAGATACATCCTTTCAGCTCTTTGGAGAGAGAGGACCTGCTGCAGCAGGCAACAATGCCTGAATACCACCTGTTATAACATGAATAACACACTCCCAGGTGTGACTTGCAATCCCAATACTGCCCTTCTAATTGTGACATACCAATGAGTTAGACTGATGTCCTATAAGAGTTAGCTACTGGTCTGTTAAAGCAGTGAAAAGGAAATCATCCTAGAGATCTGATGCACACACAGCTCTGAGAAAAAGGCACCATTAGTAGAACCCCACTGATTAATCCTCTCAAGTATTCCAGCTCAGAAGATCAACCAGTTACCAACCTATTCCACAGCACAGCTCCCAGCAAAAATGAAATCCCTGTTAAGCACAATAAAAAGGCAATACCTTGCTGCTCATTATTGGAATTGTGATTTCCTATTTGTGCCTTCCTTTTAATTATAGTTTTCCACTGTCAGCCCATAGAGAATCTTGATGTGTGACATAATTATTCTTATCATTAAAAAGAACATTATTCTTCAGAGATTGAAGAAGTAGCACAAAAAAAAAAAAAAAAAAAAAGTGTGCTGGGAAGCATGCACAATTCATACTAAAAGCTCTGGAAAACAAAATCCTATATATCTGACCAGAAAACTGAGCTTTGGGTTCCTTCCTAGCAAAGACATCCTGCAAGCGTAACGTGCCTGCTGAGAGAAAAAGACATTTTGTACCTTTTTGTAACACCTTGTAGACAGGATCATCAGTGGGGACAGCAGATTACAAACATGAATGTTAACCTTGATATGTGTCACATATGGGACTCTTCCCCCAGCCCCTCCAAAACCTGCACCAAGGCAATGCTGTCCTCACCATCTCCTGCCCCTTGCTCTAGAGCTGGGCTCTCAGTCAGAACTGCTCTTATTCCAGAATACATACACCATTTCTCTCAACTAAACAAGAAATGCTGCCTTGTAAGTGTATGTTGTACTATTTGTCACGACACACATGGGAAATACTTACAGCTCTGACTCTCAGAAGGTGTGATATGACAGACTGCAGTTCATCACTATAGTGTTTTAGTTCAGTAAATCTCCTGGGAGCAGGAAACAGATAATACATCATTAGTCATCAAGAAAGTAAGCTTTCAATAAATGCAAGATAGAGCCACAACGCTACACCAGCAAGATTGTATTGAAGTCTGGATTGTGTTGAAGTGACATTAGCTGATGACTCCTGAAGAAGTGGTTGCAGGGTTCAGTTCTCCTAAAGCAAACAACCCCAACACTTGTCTGACTACTAGTTTTGATATGCAAACGCTGGCAGTTCAGATCAACTTAAGAGATAACATTTTATGAGATGAACAGTTAACTGAAGTCGCTGCTATTCATTTTTTTCATGGGATTTATAAAAGCAAGTGTTACTGAATAGGAAAGCTTAAAATAACTGTAAAGCCAAAATCAGCTGAACCTGATTCTGTTTAATAAAAACACATTCACATTGGTGACCTGACAAAAGAACTTCCCTTTCCAGCTGCTATCTAGCCAGTGTTGAGTACAGCATTTCAGACGCTCGGGGAAGCATTCACAATGCTCCCACCATTCTCACAATGCTTTCAAGGCTCAGCTGCATGGAACTGTAATAGCTGTGCATGAAACCCTACTGAGAACTGGACCTACTTGTGGCTATAAGCAAGTTAGCACAGCTTAACCAGTCAGGTCAGTCACTTAGTGCTCACGTGCACAATGCCAGCCTGCTACTGCTGAGAAGCTTTTTTTATCAGTCACCCCAATTAACCCTTGGTTTTAGTTTCAGTTGATACAAGTTAGGTCATCGCAATTAGAAAGCAGAGTCAATTATCACAGCTTTGCTAGGCACTGGTAACCAATTAAACCACAGCAGCAGACACTTCTGCATGCATAAACCCTCCCTGTTACAGTCAAATCTAACTCACAACTTACTCTGGAAACAGGCAGCATACAAGAACCTATTTCATTTAGGTAGAAAGCCAGAAATAGCTGTACCTAACTTACTAGCTACAGTGATCTGAAAATAAGCAAATTAGTAACATGGAAGAACGCAACTAGAACTGAAGAATGGGAGTCTGAAGTTAGCCTTCCAAGTTGATGGTTAAACACTGAAAGAAAAAAAAAAAAAAAAAAAACAAACACAACCCCTAATCCCCCCCTCATACATATGGCCAGGATTTGTACATCAGAATAGTTTGTGGCTAAGAGGCCTTATTGAAATGAGTCACATCACTTGCTTTGAGTGACCAAATACAAAATTCCAAGGCTTTTCATTTAACACTCCTTCCCCTACCAGGAAGTTCTCACCTGAAAAACTCTCCTCCCTGTATTCAGGAAGTAGAAGTTTTATTACCATTTCTAGTATTTCTGATCTCCGAGGAGCATCTTTTATAAGACTGTGACACACACACAGGGTTAAAGTACATAAAAAGATTTAAAAGCCAGCAGAGAAACTGTATGGGAAAAATAAATAGTCATTGATCTGCACAGTGGGGTTTTGAGAGCAATCTTTTCAGTTTACACTTTATAAAATATGCACCAGGGCAGCATGTCAGACAGCTGCAGACACAAACAGTGAAGATATTTGAAATAATTGAACTAAGAACAAAAGATTAAAAAGCATGCCTTCAGCTCAGGAAGACTCCCTTTCCCACTCCAGAAATTTATAATGAAAGGTGTTATTTACTCTGTTTTGTGGCGAGAAAGCTTTTAGGAATGCTGTACTCCCTGAAGGCAAGAGTCAGGAACCCAGGACAACTTTCAGCATCCTGGACTCCAGCAGCAATGTATCATCTCCCATACCAATACCTCCCCCATATTAAAAAAAAAAAAAAATAAAAAATAAAAAATCACCTTTGAATCAAGCTGCCCTATTATTGTCCCTGAACAGCACAAACCAAAGTAAAACTGTCTTTTTGCACGTTTCCTATAAACTGAATCTTAAGAATGCCAGCTCTCAGCAAAAAGTGTTTTTAAGAGTTTGATGGTATTGTAGATCAAATGTTTATTTCTCAAGCATTTGCTCAAGCACTACTTAATACTCATGTAAAACAATAATTACAGTACCACCAAACTTCCAAACTGAGTTTGGAGAGGCGTATACAGAGATATTTACTTCCCAGTGTATTGTAACAAAAGAAGCTGTGAACCAAGATGTGATTTTGGCACTCAGCTACTGAAACAAGTCTAGCTCTTTTCCCTTGGTTTTACTGGTTCTGCAACACTACCAACAGTCCACATATTTAAGAACTAAGCAACCAAACAGAGCTTCAGACACAAATGACGAACAGATCAGTCCACAACTCTGTAAGGGAAATTATCAAGTTTCTTTGCATAAAGATGTTATGGTAATGGTACAGAAGAGTATTTCATTTATGGGAGGTGGCATTTCAATACAAGTTATTTACTTTGGGCATTTTACTCAGCTGTAGTTCTCCAAATCAGTAAGGATAGTACTACAAGGTCTGTACCATTTGCCTGGTTTGTGATAGAGAGCAGTTTTTGTGCTTTGGTGCTTTTCTGTTGGTTTTGGTTTTTAATTTTGCCTTTGAAAACAACATAGAGTTTTCTGAAGAAATCTTTCACCAAGAAGAAAGCTATTGTTTTGATTCAAAGTACTAACGGAGAACAAAGGATAGAAGAAGAGGACGGGTGTGAATTCAAAAGAGGTCTGTACGAGACAGACTGCAAATTTACCTCTGATAATCAGAACACCCAAGTTTTATCACCATATAATTCCATCAGAAAAGACATTAATTGCCTCACACAGGAAGAGCTTTAACTCCCAGTCTGCCTTTGACCTCCAAGAGCAGCATAACTTCAGCTGTTTAAAGTTCCTCACGTTGCTTTAAGCTAAGGGTGCAGTTCCACAGCACCACAGGACAATCTGCACTGGCAGTTGCAGCAGTTTTTCATCTGGACCCTCACTGGTTCAGGCAGCTGGACACAGGCAGAACATCTACACTCCACACAGCAGTGCCATCAGTTATAGCAAGGTGAGCTTGCTGAACCCTCTTTACCACCCACTCAAACAAGCATCAAAGGTAACACAAAAGAGTAAGGAGCCAGACTGCAGGCAGCTCAGGCATTACTGTGCTAGACAAAGCAAGGCACTGTGCCTTCTCAAGCCACACATGCTATAGTCAGGGAGAGCCTTTTAATAAACAAATACAGGATACGCTCATTGGTTATTATACAACTTGTAAAATAGCTTGCCATTGTAACTAAGTGTTCAATTTGGAAGTTGCGTAGGTGGCAGAACACAATAGAAAGCAGGTGCTGTATCTCTTAAGCACTGTGAAGTCAGATATTCAGGGATTGTTTTTGTTACAATGCCTTCCTCCTATTTTCCTTGTATTAACTCTTTTTGTGCTTTTTACCAACCCGTATTTCAACAACAGCTTTGCTTTCTGAAACATTGCCTTGAAAGATATCAGTAAATGTCTCATCTCAGTATTAACCAGCCTTTCTCACGTATGGGCAGATTACTGGCAAAGTTTTCCCATCACATAAGAAGGGAAAGCAAACTCCCGCTGCTCGCAAACAAAAAAGATAGAGGACTCAAGCATGGGGACAACTTCACCTAGAATTACCATGACCTCATTCATAAATGTTCATATGCATTAAATACACACTAAAATACTTGCTGCCACAGGAGGCTGCAAAAATAAATACTATCAGCAAATTCCAGAAAAGAGGGCCTGGACCAACTCAGAGAAATCTGCCAATGGATATCAAGAAGTTCAGAAAGGTCTGTACCCTCTAACACCCTTGATACAATGCCCATGGGTGCTGGGAAGCATAAAGAGAACAGACAACAGAAAGCAGTCAGGCACATGCCCTGACCCTACAGAGCACACCCTATTGCCACTGCTGGACAGCAGATCAATCCATAAGGGCTCTGCAAGTGTGTCTAACACTTATAAATGGAAATCAGCAAAATCCCTCGTCCTATTGCTGCATACTAATGTTTCTAACAATTACAGACTTGTAATGTTTCAGACTACTACAGTAGACACTCATATCTCCTCAAACCACCGAGGGTTTGATCATCCTCCCATTATTCATCCTCATCCTTCTGACCAGTCTTTTAATCCATCAGATTGCTTTCAGTGCCTGTCTCCAAGTATCCCAAATTGCAGCAGAGCTGAACTGACCTCAAGACCTCCACAAGCATCTGTGAAATCTGGCAGTTTGGAGACAACTATGAACTACAGCACCAGCATGCATGCATCTAGATTTGTATACTAGCAGACTTTTGGAAAGATCTACTATCAATCTGTACTCTGTTCATGTTTGGAAAGATTTCATTGCAAGCAAAAATATTAAGAAATTATTTCTCTGGTCTGGTGTTGTGTGTTTTTATTTTATTTTACCTTCCCAAGCTTTTAATCTAGCTAGAAGGAAGGACTCATTTTCCATGAAGCGATGGCATTTTCCTGTTTTAGCAACACGATGTATCAAATCTGTTCATACTGCCTCCTTATTGAGCTTCTGTTCAAAACTAAGGTGCAGAAAGATCATTTTTCTTTTCTGAATTTATTCTAAGGAGATAGAATAGTTTGTCATCTGAAGTTACAGTTGTAACTGAAAAGGGGAAAGGGAGGGAGGAAGGATGTGGAATCTTACTTGTCTGGGTTTTTCACTCTGAATGTTGCATTAAGAGCTTTTAATCTGGAATCTGCCTGAAAAAGGGGAAAAAAAGCTTTGTTAATTTAATGCAATTAAATTCCAGTGACAAAAACCTCAGCCTTCTGGCAGCACCATTAGAAAAAAAAAAATTCTTGCCTTCCTGGCATATTTAAATCTTCAGACACTGAACAAGTTGACACTAGCTGCCCTACACGTCAGATCTTTTAATAAGAAGTAGAAAACCAAGATATTTGTGTGAACTTGGGTGCAAACAGCATCCACTAGCATTAAGCTGTATAATCCCAAATCTCACAAAAATAGTTCCTTCTTAAAACGCTACACAAATCACGGAGTTAAGATACACAACCCTGCATTCTTTTTAGATGAAGCAATTAGGTAACATAAGACCATATGGACAAACTATTTTATATTTTTCAAACCAAATAAAACCAGTGGTAGAGTGACCTCTGTACGCTCTTTATTGCTAGGAACAGATCCCCAGTGAAATCAAAGGCATACATGGTGTTCTCTTATTTTATGAGTTGCTCTAGAGAAAATATGTAATTTGTATATCAGAGTAGAGCTATTTTTAATGCAGTGTTCTTTTCCATAACATAGCATATATAATCCTCCACAGAGGAAAGTTCATACCTAATTAAAAAGGTAATTAGCTATCTTAATTTCTGTGTTGTTGTTTTACTAATGACTGTAGCAGCAGCAGAGAATTTCCCTAAGAAGGTGGGTGGATTGTTTTTTTTCTGCTTGCTCGTTTTGTTTGTTTGGTTGTCTGGTTGTTTTTAAGCTCAACTGAACTTTTAAAAACTGTGCAATGGGAATTCACTCTGAAATAAAAGATACCAATGCAGATGAGACATCCCAGCCTCATCCACAGAGGTTCCAGATCACAACTTTTCGGGCATTCCACGTGCAGCTTACAGAAGGTTCATTTATACTGCACGAAAATCAGAGGATAAGTAAAAGGGCCAAAGTGTACTTCTGATCACAACATCCTTCTTTCTACTGGAAGTCCAATAAGGAATATATCTTGTGAGATGTTCAAGATTTCCTACAAAGCACTTCTAACTGGCGCCACAACCAGCTAGCAGTAAGTTGTTACTGTTAGTAAATGACACAGCAATACTCTGTGCACTGGTTTCGCCAAAGCAGATTTTAAAGAGCTGTTTTGAACCATACAGAGAATGGAACATGGCATTCTCCCAGACCAAGAAGGGAAGTCCACTGAAGAGACATGCCCTGCTCAAGACGGTTCTTCCCATCTAATGACCTGAGCAGAAAATATCTGCATTTAAACATTAGTGCAAGATCCTTTCACCTGGAACCACCTCCGTATTTGGAAGACACTTAGGAAAGCAACCAAGTTTAGGAAAAAACAACTAGAGTGAGAGTTACTGATGGAAAACTTCTGCATCACCATAGTTCTGTATCAGAACAGCAGCTTGCTAAATTTAGCTGTCTGTCTTTCCACAAGCAATACAAAGTCATCCACAAACCGAAATGTGGATGAATGAAACCTGTACGAGTGATTGACACTGGAATAAAACAAGTTCATTGTCACTGCCAACCAATACTCCTCTGCTAATACACTGAAAAGGAAAGGCAGTCGTGGCACTGAGAAGCACAAAGAACACAGAACACTGCAGTAACTCCAGCTCCCAGCCCAGCCTTGTATTTATTTAGAGGACTTCAAGGGCCTGTATGCCCTTGCACTTTTACTGATCTACTTCCACAGGTCATTATGTGTCTCAGTCAGGTTTCAGGTAGCCCAGATTCACCTGTGTGTCATTCTCACATGTCCTTTTGCAGTTCAAAAACCACTTAGTTACTCTGCCATTAATTAAAGCCACCCCCTGTAGGTAGCCACTGCACAAACATCGTGTTTATGTTCAAATGGCAAGCATCAAAGCCACCTGGGCTTCTTGGACAGCATATACATGGGTTTACTCTTGAAAACAATCATCTCCCTATATTACAGTTACATGGCAAGTTTCTGCATTTTGCTACAGCCATGAAATGCTCTGAAGGAAGAGTGCAGCAAGTATAAAAGCACTGTCAGGAAGGAACCAATACCTTGCCAGCACACTAGGTTGGATTGTTTCCTTGCCATTAACAGCATAGTAACTCCCACACACCACTCACAACCGTTTGCACCGCACTGTTATGTAGTCAGAAAAACATCTGTCCAGTCTTAAACTTTACTTACAAGCATTTTCGAGGTAATTCTCTACCAAATGAAGCACAGTCAAAGAGGTTTCATACAGTGTATTCCTACTGCAACGCCATAAGCATGTAAGTAAACTAAAGAGTGGGGGGAAATAACTGCTTTCTCATTCCTAAAGGATCTAAGTAACAAATCCCCTGAAGAACAAAATTAAGTGTTGGGGGCTGGGAAGGGGGGAAAGACATGATTAAATGACACAGTTGGCAGAATAAACAAAGCCTCCAATATCAACATTCAACTATAACATGCTCAACTACACTGCATTAATGCCTAATTTAAAGTCAAGTTGGCCTGGTTCAAACCCTTTGGGACAAAATGCACATCCTGCTTTAATGCATCAGTAGCAGAGACAGCAGAAGTGCCAGAACCAGTGGTCTGACTGTAGTCCTGCACGTACAGAGAGCCATTTTTACACATATCTGTCCTCTAGCATAATGCTAAATAACCAGACAATGAGAGCTTTATCTACCCTTTAATGTTGAATAACGAAAAGCAGCTTTTCCCCAGAATTCTGCAAAAAAGTTACTTTTCTTTAAGGAAAGAAGAATTGTAAAGGAAAAACTACATACAAAATCCAAACCAGCAGGAAAATGGGACTCAGCTCATCTTTCATTAGATTTAGAATGTGTTTTCAAGCATGCAAGTATTCTCAGCACTCTGCAGCAAGTTTTCTTTCCCTTTCTTCCAGAGTGTGCACTCCTGAACATATAAGTCAGTACAAACTTCCTGAACTTGTTTGAAAAGGTTGAACTTGTAGCTGAAAAAAAGTCTATGGACCAGGAAAATAGAGTTGTTGCATTATGAATTCCAGCAAAACACAAGCCCTACCATGAAAAGAGAAATTTATTCTCACAAAGTACTGGTAACAAAGTTCCTCGGACACTGAGGTTAAGAGAACTAGTAATTTTCTTCAGCTCTAATTATTTGGAAAAATAGAGCAGTGATTTCATGGCTTGACCACATTACAGTGAACAAAAGCTCAGCATCTGTCCCCACATGGTAACTTTTCCAAGCTGAGCCCAGCAATCTGTTAGATTCTTAGTTTCACATCCTGGCCAGCATCAACTCACTGCTATCGATGTGGATAGCACTACTATAAGACGTGTTTCTGTGAAACAGATAAGGTGCACCAAATTCACCTGTCTTAGTCCTTTTTAGCACAAATTCCTACAATTCAGACTCCTCTGCTTGCATCAACATACAAAAGCGCTGCAATGATCTCAAGTTCATTAGCTGTAAAGCTTCTAAGGATGACAGCTCCCACTACTAGCAAAATTACAAGGCTGAGCACTGAATACCATACGTTTTAAACTTCCTACAGAATCTGACAACTGAAGACTTACCCATTACATGCTATGAGCGTGACTTTTTTCTTGCAGTTACAAGTAAGCATTAAGAAAAGCCTTTAACTCATTTTAACATCAAAGTCTTTCATAGCTAGTTGAAAATGCGCATGCTGAAGTGTGTGCAGCCCAGTCACAAGATAGACATTTATAATAATTACCTTTAACTGAAATCCAGTCTCATTCACCATTTCTTTCCATCCACCTTCCTAAAAATACAGAAAAAGAAGGTACTGTTACAATGAATTAAGAATGCCACTGCTTCCTCAACTCTCTGTACCATAACTGTATCAGAGCTGAAAGAAGAGTTCTCAGTAAGCTTGAGTTCTGCCTCAGCCACCCTCTCCACCTGATTTCAAGAACATGAGTTAATAATGTTCTGCTTACACGCTAAGCTCTGCCCCAAAACCTTAAGGCAGAGCACATACCAAGAACATACAGGCAATGACTGATGTCATCTGTTCACCGTGCATGCACAGTCCCCTTGTTCACCTGTAATGGCTGTTCCATCACCAATTCCACATTGCTACTCATTCAGGTTTGTTTGCACATTAAGCTGTGCTAGTGCAGACATACCTACTTGGGCTGCTATTTGGGAATCTCTGATCAAAACACAGAACAAAGACACTCCTAAATTTGAAAACTGTGGAATGCAACGTTTTGGCTAACAACCAGATTACAACTGTTGGGATTACACAGGAGTGGATCACAGTTCAAAACTGAAAGCTAAAGAAACTTCCAAAAAGAAAATTGGAAGCTAGTACTCTCTCTGCTGGCAGCCATACAAGATGCTATTTCAGGTTTAGTTCTAGGAAAGCTTTCCCAACCAACACACACTAACTTGTCAGTATGATGCTCTAAAGGGGTGGGAATTCTCTCTTAGGAGCCTCCTAACTAGACGGGAATAAAACCATAAGGTGCATTAGAAAGCCAACTGTACAACTGCAACAGGCTGCTAAGAATGCTTTTACACATACAAGCCTTTTCCACCCAAATGTATTTGTGTTGTCCATCCTTCCCCTAAACTGTGAACAAGCTCAAGATCAATGGAAGGAAAGAGAAAGAAAGGATATTATCTTAAAGAAATAATCACTAGAAATACATATTTAGGAAGCACATCATTTTACCATACCTGTGTCAAAAATGAATAAAAGATTTTGTCTTGGCAAAGCACAGGATGCGAAGCCACACGTAACAAGAAGTTTTCCAGGCCAATTCTTCTTCTCTCCACAAAGTCTGGATCCATATTATCTGCTGATAGTTTATGCCAAACAAAGTCAGCCTATTTAAAAAGAAGAGTGTTAATGGCAAACAAATAAGAAACAATATGAAGCAAGCTGCAGTCACAGCTTCCTTACCCTTTTTTCTGGCAAAGGTGGAACAACAATATGTGGGTAAGTAACTAACAAATAATTCCTCAATAATTCAAATTCACTGTAACGCCGCCACAGGGAGTCCACTGGGGAGCACTGTCCCTCATTCTGGGACTCAACAGCTCTGAAAAATAGAACAGTTTGAACATTAGTAAGCTACTAATCGTTGTAGTTGTAAAAGTTGTAGAGATGATCCTAAGAACAGTTACTCAGTAAAGATTAAGATCAAGTTTAGCACTAGTTTCATGTCTACACACTTCATTTAAAAGAAAATAATTCTGCTATCTGCCTGATAGCATTCAACTTCTGCACGTGCCGGGAACAGGAAGAAGTCAATGAATTTTCATCACACCACAAGCAAACAGGTAGGTCACAGTCTAGTTATGTAAGTGGCTTAGTTCACATCACTATAGAATTAGATATATTTGTCTTGGAACAGTTGTTAGGCTTCAAGCCAACACCATTTCATGAGCAGCTGAAGGAAACAAAGCATTACAAGAAAGAATTCACTATTCGTTGGGAGTATCTTCACTTATAAAGACAAAAGTTGTATCAGTGCAATAGCCAGAAGAGTTAAAAAGTATAATTTAGAATTTAAAAAAAATGTTTAAGGTTTTTTTTTCTGTTTTGAGAAACGTGACAAATTTCAAGTCATATCCAATCTTTTGTTTGGAATAGTATCTTTCCATAAGTAAGACTAAGGATGTATAGTCTAATAAACTAGGTCAGGATAAGGTGAGCAGGTACAAAAATTGATGTATCTGAACATTTTGTTGAACACTTAAAGCCAACAACATCTAGCAAGGGACTAAAGGATTGTATGTTACTATAAAAGGAGAAATGGAATCTTATAGGATTGAAAAGTAACATAAAAACCATTTTTAAAAGTCTTCATACAAGACATTTAAAGCAATACAAATTCTTTGCAATATCATAAAACAAGCATCAGGACGATAACACTTCTTGGCAGTTAGCATATGCCAGAATAAACAGAGAGACTTCAGACACAGCCCTTAACAGAAACCAGTGATGTCTACGTCTACCTTAGCTCTTACATTAAGTGACTACTTAACGTACGAGCCCTGACAGAAACCTACATGGAACAGTATTAACTCTGCTATGAGATTATCACAGATTATATGAAGCTGGAAGGAACTCTGCAAGTCTGTAGTCCAACTCTTGCTAAAAACAGGTTGCTTGGAGTCATTTCCAGTTGGGTTTGAGCATCTCCAAGTGCAGCAAGTCTACAGCCACACTAGCAGCCCATTCCCATGCTTGAACGTCCTTAAAGAAGTTTTTTTTCTTAGGTTTAAATAGAATTTCCTGCATTTAAATTTGTGGCCACAGCTTCTCATTCACCCTGTGCAGTTCTTGAACTCATAAAAACTTCATGGAGTAATGTTATAAATATATCTGAAGAGCACACATACTATTCAATACTCAACTGTGTTTATCGCAGGTAACTGAAGCTGTAGGAAGAAGACAGATGAGGAGAAAGAATAAGAGCAAGGATGCATTCATTTTAAAAAAACAAAAACAAAACCACAATTCAACACAAGCTGCTGCAGATGAATACTCTTTGAGATTGACTTCAAAAAACAGCCAGCACACTGCTGACAGCCACCAAGTCACACTGCAAACATCCTACAGTTCATCTGTAGGAAGAACTTCCTTATTGTAGAGTGTTTCGATCTTAAGATGTAACTGCAAGCACAGTGCTTTGGAGAGCCTAGGCTTAGCACTGGTGTGACAGGCTGTGCAGCACTCCTCCCTACTGGAACACTGCACAGCTTAAGTATTTCCAAAACTCTCTGGTTTACTGTGAAGTGGGTGTTTAGCAACTGTACTGTTGCTGAGCTGGAGGCAGATCTTAACAGAAAGGGAATTAAGTTACCGTGCCTCAGATTAGTTGCTCGGCTGCAAGCTGAAGGCACAAACCTGACATTCCTAGAGAAGAAACTACCAGTAGGACCTAGTAAATAATTTGACCATTCAAGACAAATAAAAAGTACTTAAGAATCAGGGATCCTTCTTGCCTCCCACTTCTGCAGCTATCACTCAGTTGTTCTGGCTTGCAACACAAGTTTCAAGAGCACTAACTTCTGCATGGATTATCTCTGATGCTTAAGCAAGGCTGCCCCCCATCAATACAGCATAGGATGATGTGGATGCTAAGAACACACTGCACAAACTAACATGAAGAAAATAAAACTGCAGGCCAAGACAACAGGGTTCATTCTCACTGGCAGACAGAGGTGCTGCTCTCTTCAGCCTATAAATCCAAACAACTCCCAAGTCAGTGCAAGTCTAATCTAACATTTGTCGCTTTCCGACTTATCTTGTGAGTCCCTACAGCATCAAGGAGGTCAGCTCAGAGAAGAATGAAATAGAAATTACTCTTCTTGAAAGTATCTGCTACAGACACTCCTACATCACTCGCAAATATACTTTTTTAGAAAGGTAATTTCTAAAGACATTAAAAAGAACTACCCAGATTTTTATTAGTGCACGTTTACAATTACATAACTCAATATAGCTCTCTCATTTCCAATACAAGTGCAGTATAAATAAGAAGCATAAAGTTCAGTAACTTGTTTTCCATAACTAACCTCTCTTATCTCATCCAACTCTGCCTCACCATTCCTCCTCATTTTCACCAAGCTGGCTTCACAACCTTAAAGCTGTATTTTTCTTAAAACTTCCCATTCCTGCACTTGACTCATATTATCACCAATTTTAACAGAAGTGTGGAAAAAAAACTAAAACTGCTCTGCTACAAATAAGAGAAAACAAACAGAAATCAAGAAGAATCTATTCATAAATTTGAAAGCAACTTCATAAATCAAGGTGTGTTTGATAAAAAGCCCGTGCTCTACATCTATAGCGTGGATTTCATGTTAGAAGGGAACACACTTACATTGCAGGTTCCCATCCTGCAAATACATCAGCAGGACCATCGTGTATTTTAACAGCGCAGCAGTCCATTTATTGTTTGCAGTGGTTCAGGTCAATACACCATCAGTAAATTGTCATTGTAAGAGAACGTGGCCTTCTGATAAGACAATGTTCCAGTGCAAATTCTGTCTTTAATGCTTCATGACTGTTTTGCATAGATAATTATGAACTGGAAGCCATAAGGACAGGCCATTTTGAGCCTCAACTGTGCTTCCAGAGTACCTGCTATATCAGCTTTGTACTTGCCAGAACTAACAAGACAACATCAGCCAGTCCTTGGAACCCTGCTCCAGAAAGGAAGGGGAAATCCACAAAGGTACTCGTTACACTTAACACCTTCATTACCATCTAATTTTTTAGACCACGTTATGAACTCTACCATTAAGTTCAAGTACTGCACACCAGTTTCAATTAAGATTATAATAACTTGTTGACATTCTGTCAAACTTCTCAATTTGTTTTGGTTTTAAAAACATAACGTAATACTTGTACGGTCTGCAGGCAGGAAAACCATATGCTTCCTCTCTAAGTACAATTTTAACAATGCATGTTATTCATTGAATGAGACTGCAGAAAAAAAAAGATAAAACTGAAACCTTTTACACTCATAACTGATGCTATCATAAGCAATTAGAAGACTACATTACTCCAGAAGCCACATTCACTTGCCTTAATTCAAAGTGCCGATGTGAAAACTTCAGTCCACCTAAATAACTTCTTCCCATTTAAATTAATTATCTGAAATGAGCCATTAAACAATTCTTCATGTAATAAAAAGAGGAATGGCTGCAAAATATTAGAGAAGGGAACATATTGGTGTGCTTCCTTCTGAATCCTATAAGCACCTCACCAACTGCAGAGGCAGCACATCTGCTTTCAGCCCCCCAATCTCTCCACGTCCCAGGAGCAGCACCTGCACTCTCCTGCAGCAGACAAGGTTCACCTTCTACGTACAAGAACATCAGTTAAGAAAGTTGGGAAGCTTTGTCCATTAGCTATCTAGAAACAGTCTACATATTTAAGCCTCTCAACAAACATAAAAATGATTGCTATAGATCAGCTCCATACTCTGTAGGTTGCCTCAAGTTACCAGTCAAGCTGTAAGACAGAGAGGCAGTTCTGTTGTCAGAAGGCATCATCTCACTGTGAAAATCATCAGCTAAACAGCACACTGTATTTAACTAAAATACACATCTATTAAGCAGGTTAATGATTCATTATATCAACTGACTAAAAAATCAGAGCTGGATGGTCAGTTTTCAGCTCTCCCATCTTTCCCACTGAATTGATTGTCTCCTGCTTTTCCTGACACACTCTTTGAAGGCACCAGCAACTCTCCATGACTGACAAGGACTGAAAAAGATCTGTATTTTTGCCATTATATCAGGAGCTGTTATACCCCTTTGGACATTTGTTCCATGCTCCCCCTGGGAAGCACATGCTGGGCTCCCAGCCTCACCCAACACAGAACAGGAGATTTTGGGAAAGAAACTCAAAGACAGCGCCACAGAGGATAAATCCTTGAAGTCCTACAGTGCAGCACTGGTAGCACTGAACCCTGATCTAGCTGGCTACAGATTTCCAAGTCCATTCTTCCCACAGAGCAGTTTTTGTGTAGTCAGTACTGGGCTGCAAGAAGTTGTGCTCCTTTTTCCTTTAAAAAAAAAAAAAAGTTATTACCCTCATTACTGGGACCATGAGGACGAGGTTAGAGATCCAAACGCCAGCAGGGACGGAAGCAGAGTTAGCTTAATGGAAATGCTCTGGTACTACAGTAGAGATTGTTTACTTTAAAGGATAACAGGAAAGAAAGGCATCCCCATACGGACTATAATTAAAATGAACTGCAGTTCAACAGAGAGCTTTTAGAGGTGCTCTATATCCTAGTTAAATCTCAAAAAAAAAAAAAAAAAAAAAAAAAAGAAAGAAAAAAGGAAAAAAGACCAGGAGTCAAATTCTGAGTTTTATACCATCTCTGTTCTTGTGATCACAAGAAGAAACTGGCATGAGACACAGATGCCTGAATTTCCAATAAGCAAGCAATTGTGAATATATGAGGTTCTGGATACTTGCCTCTTCCCTTATAGGAAGCAAGTGACATGCTGAGCACCCACATTGCAAGGAAGAGCATTTAGTTACAAATTCTTATCATTAAGTTGTGCATTCTCCTTAATGCCATCTTGCACAGAGGTAGAAGTGTTCATCTGTTCTCTCAGGGAGAGCGTAAGAAAGGAGTTATTTTTAAGTAACAGTGCAGTTTAACAGAAGCTGTGAAAGAAACTGACTTCAAGACTAATTGAACGGAAATAGCTCACCAAAAAAATCCACCAAGCTAATGCAGAAAGGTGTAAACCAACACTGAAGGAGATGCTTTCAGGAAGCATGACCCTTGGAATTGGCTGAGGTTCTGCAGTCTGCAGCAGGGAAGTTTGTTTTGTCTCATTAGGAGAGAAAAAAAAAAAAAAAAAAAAAAAAAAAAAAAAAAAAACCTATCCTGTGGTATAATAAAACAAAAAAAAAAAAGAAAAAGCAAATGAAAGTGTGAGAATGCCAGTAAATCTTCTCACTTCGAAAAGAAAAATAAAGCAACATCATTACCTACATTCTGTAAAAACTTTTATCAGAGCTAGTGAAACTAACGTGTTAAAAGTTTAGGTACTCAGCTCCTGTTCTATAATAAATGTATGGTGGCTGTAATTGCATCCACCTTGTGCCTCTTATTCAGCAAGCTGCACACAGCTCTTCAATTCAAGCTGAAATTAAATCCTAGATAGCAGTACCAGCGGAACCCCAGTTCACATAAATGTAATGCAACTATTATTAAGTGGTCTTCCTTTTATATAACTATAAACTGAGTTTTATTCCTTGGCTACAAAATATCCTATTACCCACAGACAAATTGCTGTGAAGCCCACCTACAGCTACAGGCTCAGCAGGAAGCACAGTTAATAGCCAGCAATTATATTTATGCAAGAAATTTTGCCTTCTCAGCAAAAGGAATAGAGAACCTATTTTATTAGAGATGTGACAAACCCACATTTTCAATAGTTACGCGACAAACATGAAATTGGTCTCAGTATTTGCTGACCACAGAATGAAATAAATCTTAATGAAAGAAGGCAATCTGAGCAGCAAAACACTTTTGCCACTGAGAAAGAACCAGTGGGAAAGACTGGTGGGGGTGAGCTTAATGTAGGGATGATCGAGAGATGCAGTCAGCGTATTCCGGGGCTGCACAAAGGTGCCCCCAGAGTACCCTCCACATCACAGCTAGACAACAGTGATGCCAATTTTCCTTTCATTGAGAAACAACACTGAAGGAAAAACAGGATTACTTATGTGAGAAGATAAGATTTTCAATTTCAATACACTGTGGAAGTATTTTTAAAACATCTCAGCAGCTCTCAAAGAGCTGTGATATTTGAAAAATAAACCTTGCTTCTAATTTAGATTTGCTTCATAAAATTAAGAAAAATATACTAAATACACCTCTGGAGATCTGCTTCACAGCCTGACTGGCGTGTCACTTCACCAGTTAAACAAATGAAGCAGACTTTTAACCAGCAAATGGAGGACTCATGTTAGCGCTGCATTTTGCACAAGCTGAAGAGTTCAAAACTGTAACTGCTTTGTTTCAGAGGGTTTTTATCAGTACAGCTCATCGCTCCTGAGGCAAGACCCAAAGGTTAGAACTGCTAACGTGGAGAAGCTAGAGACAAAACTCCTAATAAAGTCTGATCTTAATATCCTTGCTTCAGCTGAGTAACGTGACCCCACATAACAGGTCACCTGTGACTGGGAAGGAGCCCTAAGTAAGACATTTCAAAGCTTTGTTTGCTACCCATTACTTAAAATTGAGAGCTGCACTTGTGATACCAACTGTGTTAAACATACCCACATTACTAATCTTACCAATAGGAGAAGATTAAAAGCAGTGAGTTCTGCAGTGAAAGTTCAAGCTAACACAAAGGAAGGAAACAGTTAATTAACCCTTACCCTAGAACACTTACCAGGAGTTCTGCTCGATCCAATCACACTTCAAACACGAGTGGAGCCATAAATTTTGACCACATGACCTAAGTCAAGAGACTCCTTTATTTCCTTGTGATTCCAGACAAGTCCAACCATTACTTCAGACCACAAAGCACAACCCCTCTCACACGCAAACTGCACATACAACACTATATATACTCATACAAATTTATCCAGGCCATACAGTTGTTGACACCATGTTAAAGCAATATCTTTCAAGCACACATTTTTCCATCTATCTTCAAATGAAGAATTACAGTGCACAGTTAAGCAAGACCAGCATTAATACTGAACTGGAGATCAGATGCCAAGTTTTTGCAGGAAAAGATCCTCCAGAGTATGTTGTTATCACTTAACAAATCATAAACCAACTAAATCCTCTCAGCGACTGTTCCTGAATATTTTTACGGGGGAGGGAGGGGAAGCCTGTTTGGAATGGCACATCTGAGCCTACTGAGAGCGAGTTCTCATCACCCACCTTGTCTCAATGAGGTAAGCAGTATAAGTTTCTTGCATGTTCATGGCATTTCTCCCAGTCCGTTTCTCTGCTTCTGAAACGGTGATTTCCATTTTCTTTGCTAAGCAGTCTTCCATCTTTTCAGAGGAGGGAAAAGAAAATTCATGTAACATTCACCGCACAAAGCAAAGGCTGCCGACCCTACCTCCCCATTGATCATTACCACGATAGGATAAATCTTTTAGCAGCATTTCATTCTATATCCGTTTGTAAATCTGGCACATAACATGAAAAGAGAGAACTTGCTTTCAGGGGGGAAAAAAAAAAAAAAGTCAACAAGCAGATAGCTTCAGAGACCAGAAGTTATCAAAAGCCAGGAAGAGAACAAACATTTCCCCTGCACAAAACAGCTTAACTCCAAAAAAAAAAAAAAAAAAAAAAAAAAAAAAAAAAAAAAAAAAAAAAAAAAACACAACAACTAACAGTATCAGCAGTGCCCCATACTTCCTAACAAATCAGTTCCCTACTACCAGCACATCCCTCCTCCAAACACCTGGGGCACAGCACTACTCCCCTCTTACAGGAAGAGGAGCACACAGTGAGATTTCAGTGCTTTGCTTTTAACTCTCTGGGAGAAGGATCTTCTCCCACAGTCAGGCAGAAACCAGTAGGACCACATCAACCCCCTGGAAAGGCTGAGCTCCGGGGACCTCCCACTGAATCCAGCAGGGAGAGAGAAACTCCGAGCGTGTATGCGTGAAGGGAGGGGGGCAACCTGATAAGTAGAAATATTAATTACAATTATCAGCATCCGGCGCTATGGCCGCGGGCAGACAGCGCGAACACCAGCCGAGGAGGAGGGGACCCGCGTTCCCGGAGCGGACAGCCCCGGACCGGCAGAGCAGAGCCGCTCCCGGCTGCAGCCCCTCCCGCAGAGCAGGACGCCCCTCGGCCGAGCCCCGCGCCCCTCCCCGCCGTAGCGGCGCCGCGTCCGGGCGGCGCAGCTCACGAAAGCCCGGTGCTCGGCCCCGCGGGTAGGCCGCGCCCGGTCCGGCGGACCAGAAGCGGTGGGACGGGCCGCCCCGCCAACCCCCGCACCTCACCGTGGCTGCCGGCTGCTCCGGGAGCGGGAGGTCTCCGGCGGGCACGGCGCCGTCCTCCTCCGGGCGGCTCTCGCTCGCTTCGGCCTCGGCGCTCTCCATGGCGATAAGAGGCTCGGCTCCTCGCTGCGCGCAGGCGCCGAGGCCGCTCCGGCAGGCACGGCGGGCCCGGCCGCAAGGCACGGGGCGTGGGGCGCCTCGCAGCCCGGCCTGCTCCGGGCGCGGCGGTCCGTGCGGAAGGTGCTGGCTTCCTGCCCTCCGCTGTTCGCTAAAGGCACCTCCGGAGCGTCCTGCCGGCCGGGCACCGCGTTCCTGAGGGGTTTCTGATCCACCCCCCTCGTTTCCGTGCTCTTCCATTGCCGGACAGCTGCCTCTTTGCTTTACGGAGTCTCCTTCACTGGCTACTAACTTTCTCACAAGATGTTTGTTCACATTTGGCAGCTCGCTGTTTTCTTTTTAAAGCTCACCAGCCCGTTATTTCTCCACGCTTGCTCCTTTATGTCACTCCTTTGCAGGCACCGAAGGACTCTGTTGTGCTGTGCTCACTCTCACCTCTGCCCTGTGTTCTACCCCTGGTGGGAGATAGTTGGTACCCTTCTCCCTCCCCGTTGAAGCCTCATCACTCAAGAGGTAACTGAGTGGGTACAGTCCCCACAGTTCATCTCTTGGACAGCTGCTGTTATTTAATAAAAGTTTCAGCTACCTCCTTTCTTCTCATTCAGCAGGAGCAAACAATTCTCTGCCTTTCTACCCTTTTGGAAGGATGTTCAGCAGCTCTGGCACTAAGATTCTGCCAACCATCACCGTGAAAATGTTCCTGGTGCAAATATATCCATGTTGTGTTGTGTACAATGGACCCACACCTCTGTCATTGCAGACCTTGGGTTTACTGCCTCACAAAGCTGCAGTGTCACACCGTCTTTATTCAGCTACCAAATCAAACAAAGAAGTTCCTCCAGTTGTGCCTTTCTCAAACTTAGCTTAAAGCCAGCTTAGGGAACAGAAGAGCTGATGGTATAGGTTTCATTGCTTTGCTTTCTTCTGCTTTGAGTAGGAAATCTTTTTTTTAGTAATAACTAGAGCTGAATTTGCATACATTTTTCATCCCCAAATTAATCTTTCTCTTTCAACAACAATTAAAATAAATCACAAAGTCCCCTTTGAAGACCCCACAAATGAATATTTGGCGTCTGGTTTCTATTCTGTTGTCTTCAATGTTTATTCAACGTTTTCCTCAGATTGTTTGAACTGATACCTCAGTCCCTCCTTTCCCACCCCTCCACCACTGGGGCTGGATGGAGTTTCCCAAGCTTTTTCAGCAAAGAACAAAAGTTTTTTACAAATATGTGAACTGTGATCTGTCCTTTCAATTGATTGATTTAGGATTTGTTTTCTAAACCCGAAGTCCAGTTTAGATGTAAGAGCGTGATTGTACATTGTAAGACAGAGTCTGTTTTCCATTAGGGTATGGTCTTTTTATGTTTACTCAAGATGTACATTAAGATACATACCTTGTATCAATTACACTCACATTTGCAGGATGTGCATACTGAAATTTTTCAGATCCCTATCAGAGATGTAATGGAAATATTTATGTGAAGCTCATACAGGACATCATCCTTTGTGTTAAATATTTTTATTATGGAAACAATGTTATCAATAAAATACAGCAATATTTTGCAGTTGTAACATCCAGTCATTTCAAAAACTATTTTCAGCTTTGAATTTTTTTGATTATTCCTAAAAAGTAGAGTCATGGCATAGTACGGAT
This sequence comes from Centrocercus urophasianus, assembly GCF_019232065.1. Lineage (NCBI taxonomy): Eukaryota > Metazoa > Chordata > Aves > Galliformes > Phasianidae > Centrocercus > Centrocercus urophasianus. Next base: position 5,813,306 of record NW_024884844.1, read on the forward strand.
GTGGAGATAAATGAATACAGTGTGTGTTGGAGAGGGATAATGACAGAGAGTCCAATCCGAGATGACAAACATGGACAGTCCTCAGAGACAATACAGCCTGGGAGCATTAGAGGGAAGTATGAGGGACCCTTTTCATGAACTACTATGCAACGAGGAGCTTTGATAAGCACCAAAGGCACCACAGCCACACAGAGTGCTCCTCCTGAGCCACATTACCCCCCAGCACAGCCTGCAAAGCAAGCTGTCTTCTCTTACAGGTAAACCAAGGCAGTATGAAAGGTCTTCATCCAGGTGATCGACACGCCTGCAAATATGACTCAGCAGTCAGGAACATCTGTCTCCAGATCTAACTAGCAGATCACACAACTTTTTCTATGAACTAATCAGAAGGCTGAGTGTTAGTCAGATTTTGTAAGTGTCCAAGCTGGGAATAAATATTTTCACTGTAGTAGCATGGCAGGACACTCAAACCTTTGCTTTGGGCAGTGTTTCCCCCTAGCTTGACACAGCTACATGTGCTGTCAGGCTCTCTTCAGACTCCCTCCTCTGAAGGTGAGTATGACTTCCTTCAGGTTACTCTAAGCATGAGGCAACACATCCTTTGTTTTCCAACCATAACAAGGCAAGCTGTACTTGGCTTCCTACCTTCAAGCTTCTTCAGCCTCTGAAGCTTATACTGGAGAGACAGATTTTCTCAAAAACAATCTTTTCCAATCAAAGCACCGCTGACTTCCTTAATAGAGAGAAAGGAACATCTCAGGTTCACCAAACACATTTGCTCTTTCTTCCAAGTTTTGCCTTTTCTAAGCAATGGCACCACACAGGGAGATGCAGACTGCCTCACTGACCTCCTCTCAGCTGTTTCTTACTCACAGCATGGTCCCTGGCAAACAGAGAGCCTACCTCTTTCTAGCTTCTAAATCTATTATTTTTAATCCTGCTCTTACTCTGAATAAACTGCTTTTTGACTGAACAAAGCTAAGCAACTCAGTTCCTGATGCTTTTAGTAAGGTTACGTGTGTTATGTATTGCTCTACCTTTTCTACTTGGTTCTGTTTTGTTCTAGGAACTGACACACCTTTGGCAAAACCTATACACCATATTCATGGGAAATCATTCAGATAATCTCCGCTTTGTCACAATACTGATTTTTAATAACTTCATTTAGACTTTCTCATCTCTTCAACTTCTTTGAAGTGTTTACAATTAAATGATAACAGAAATAACAACAGCTGTCAATTTGTTACTGAGAATTTAAACAAAAACTACTAGAAGAGTAAGTATGCTTTGCATCTGTCTTCCAGTGCCTGTGGCGTTTCCATAACCTCAAGTTCTGTTCTCCAGGCTGAACAGTACCAGCTCTCCCAGCTTGCCCTCGAATGGGGAGGTGTTCCATCACTTATCTAAAGCCTCAGGACTCAGTTTATGCATCAATACTGATAACTACAAATATCAACAGTTTAAAAAAGAACTAAGCAAATGCAACAGATATTAGTCCAGTCACATAACATGCAAGCAATTGGTTGGGTCAAGGGAAGATCTACTGGTGCAGAAGAAAACTCAGCATCTTTTGTTGTAGTCAGACATTAAAACCAATGCTCTCCTATGTTCTCTGGGTCCCAGCAGGCATGGAGAGAAGCTCAGTTTTTTGCACATCCACATCTGCATCATGGATTATAGCTATGTGGTTCCTTCTTCCCTTTCTCACCCTTCATATTCCTTGTCAAATCAATATCTTTGGCCCTGGGAATAAGAAGTTTAACTCACCTGATTCTAGCAAAGTCCATCTTGACTTTGCCCTGCACAGGGGTGTTTAGTGCCCGTGCTGGGAGCTTCAAACCCATTGATGGGTTGCAGACTCCTGCCTCCCGCAGTGGAAACTCAGACTATATTGTCTCAGGTGGCCAAAATTTTGTTTTAATTTTCTGGTAAATATCTTCCATCTTACCTTACCTTCAGTAAGTCTTAAGTTATGAGGCTGTCCAGGTCACTAACAGAGAAGCAGGAGAATTTACACCAAAAGGCATAAGCAAGTCAACAATAAAAGTAACCATTTACCTTTTCTTGCTCTTCAGCATCTTACTCCAAAGGTCATTGTGCTCTCTCACTGGAGCAAAGTTCTGTGATTTGAGTTCAGAACTTCAGGCTAAATCCCAGAGTCACCATCCCTGGAGAAGTTCAAGAACCACAGAGATGTGACACTGGGGATATAGTTAGTGGCCATGGTGGGACACTTCGGGGTTGGACTTGATGATCTTGGAGATTTTTTCCAAACTTTATGATTCTATGATTCTTTGTGCTCAAGACACAAATATTTCTCTAAGATTATTCTTCATAAAAGAAGAAACATCTTATAGGGTTCTGTTTGGCCCAGCAGCTGTCTGCATACACTGGGGCACATGGACAATTCCCTCCTGCCCATGGCTTGGGCACCTGGCTGCAGGGAAACTGCACAGCATTCCTGCTGCCCTTCCAGGTTCTCCAGTTCAAACAATAATATCCACCACTCCAGTCCCTTGCACTTGCACTTCCACAACACAAGGCATGTTTTGTCTCCTGCAGGGGACATTACCTCTCCAAGTTTCCTGGCATGGCAGTGGATCCTTTCTGAATTTAAAGAGGGCTGCCACTGATCATGAATAATCTGCAGCATTCACAGCAAAAGCCTTATCCAGCTTCCTCATTACATGCAAAAGGGCTCAGACTTGAAAATCCAGCTGGCAGCCTGAGTGGTCCATGGGCACGCTGAAATACTGCAAGAGAGCTGGCAGGTCACCAATGCAAACTGCAGTTTCAATATGCTGATTGGAAAATAGTGTCTTTCTCAAAGTTTACTAAACATTTACTTGTCCTTATTCCCAAACAGCCATTCACCAGTGGTTATAACAGTCCAACCCATCCCTTCTATGTTAATGCTACTTAGCACTTAGGAAGATGCCCAACCTGATTTAAAGAAAAGTAGGTGATGGAAATCAATTCTGGACCTTTCTTAGGACTTGAGCCAATGTCCTCCAGGTCCAGGAACATGAGCAGATTCCTTGGTCAGGCAAGCCCTTCTGGACTCATTTTTCCAAATATCTGCTCTGCTCGCTCCAGGTGGTTTCTTCTCTTAGGCCATCCCTGTTATCCCAGGAACAGAAGGCCATTTCTCCACAGAGCACAGGCTTGTGTCTGGGCACTCTGGTGTGAATGGGAGCAGACCAAACAGCTCTCTGCAGAGGAGTGTTTCTATGGCCATGGCATAGGAGAGCCATCTCATCTAACACTTTCCCTTTTTCATTTAAAAAAAAAAAAAGGGAAAAAAATGCTGTTATTTAACCCCCTAACAGCATAGCTTACATAAATAATACAGAAAATAAGTGGGTGCAGTTTATCAGAAAGATTCATGCACAGAAAGGAACAAGCACTTCAAATCCAGCTGAGCAGAAGCCCATCGATTATGAGCCAGCATACATGCAAGCATAAACATACATGCATCACATATACATCACACACTGATTAATGAACGAAAAAACAAATGTATAAACAAGACTTACTGACTAAGAATGCTAAGAAATAGTTATACTTGGCAATTACTTTGACAAAAAAATAAAGTAGTCTTACTTTAGGGCAGGTATTCTGGCTGCAAAAAAGAATCTTAACAGTGTAATCTCTTTCTCTGCTCCACGCCAATATAATGAACATTATCTCAGCGTACTGTGAAGGATTAGGACAGAATATAGTACAAGTGTGTGAGGATTTTACTTTTGCCACTGAATGAACAATCAAGACCAGTCAGATTTCTGCTGTATTTCACAGTTTTACTTTTGTAAGGAGGGATAATATTTCTCCCTTTTTTTTTTTTTTTTTTTTTTTTTTTTTTTTTTTTTT
>NW_024884844.1:5817275-5876342 GCF_019232065.1 Centrocercus urophasianus
CCCTTTTTTTTTTTTTTTTTTTTTTTTTTTTTTTTTGGTAAAGCAACTTTGAGGTCTTGGGGTGAAAGAAGCTATTTAAATGCTCTGTTATTATTTTAGGCTCTGATTCAGTAAAATGTATCAGGATACTCGCAGTTTGAAAACACCTACTTTGGGCTGAACTCATGGTGATGCCATCTTTCTGTAGAAGTTACCATATACTCTCCAGTTATCCCTATTGAAGATATATCCCATTGCAGTTTACTTATAGGGTAGAGCCGATTTCTAAAAGGAGAAAAAACAGTGAATTAATGGCAGCTCAGAGTACTGAAGCGTTCCTTTCCATGTTTTATTCAGACAGAAGAAGTCTGTGGCCGTGCCCATGCCACTTCTAGGCACAAGGTCCCCTCTACAGCTCCCTGGGCTGCTCAAAGCAGCTCAACTCCACAGTTGGAAAAACCAAACTTTTCCCAGAGCCAGAGCTCTTCCCCCAGCTCCCCCCCCTCCCATATTTGTATATATTTCACGAGGAGAGCTGGGCTGAGTTTGTTCATGAGCTGCAGTTCCTGGGCGGACCCCACGCACAGCTGGGTTCGCTGTGCCTGGATCCGCCTTCCCAGCCTGCAGCCTCATGAATGTGGGGCTGTGGGCTTGACATCGGAGAGGAAGAAGGATGGACGGGTCAACACCCTGAAGCCAAGCTTCTGGATCCAGAAAATGGGTTGCTGGAGGAGACTGGGTCTGCTTTCCTTGCTGCTGCTGTCCTTCTGTGAGTACAGAAATGTTTCTACTTGGGCAGTGTTAAGCAGAGAGGTCGTTTAGTTTTCCTTGCTCCAGAAAAACAGCAAATCGTTGACTTGTCCCCTGACAGCAATTAGGTGGAGGGTTGGGAATAGTGGAGAGCTTTGCAGCGATCTGATCGCAGTGCTGCTCCGATAGCATCAGCTGTGCGTTCCTCTTACGGAGAAGGGCGAGCGCTTGGCTCGGCGGAGACCGCTGCATGCTCGCCGAGAGCAGCTCCCAGATGTCAGTGTTTACAGCGCAGAAGTCTGTGCGTCGGTCAGCATGACTTGGTGGAAGCTTTTACTTTATTGAGGAAGATTAAAAGCGACCGAAGTGCACCGTGAAATGATCTGGCTTCAACAGTGTCCAGATGTGGTGACGTTTTATCAGCCCGGGTTTATGTGCAGCATTAATCGAACTATTGAAGATGGAAAGAAGTGGGGAGGGGGAGGAGAGCTGTCCTTGCAACAACATCTGGTTCTTCGGCAAACCTTTCCAGCACTTACGTAAAGATTTCTTTGTAATGAGTACCCTGTTAAGGTTTTGATAGCACTTCTTCAGGACTGCAGATAAAACCCTCCAGCAGCACTTGAAAACGTGCCCATCCGAGGTTTAAAGTCTCTTGTTTATATCCCGATGATTGTTTCATAACAAGGAGTAGATTTGTATATGAGCGAGTGTTATATACACATCTCCTAAGTATGTGTGTGTGCCGTTCTGTATATACAGCCCCAATGTATGTGTATACACACATATATCCCTATATAGTATATATTTATATATTTGCTCTCTTTTTGCAGTGAGCCCCTTTCCAGATACAGACCTGTTCCCCTTGGTACAGAATTTCCAATTCAACTAAAACTGCTTTTTGCTCAAAGCAATGAAGCCCTGGGGTTACAGTGCCCATATATTTGCATCCAATTGAAACAATGGGGGGCAGGGATCTGTGTCCGCGTCCACTTTCCATGGGTCCCCCTATCTACAGAAATGGGGAATGAAAGAATACAGCTGGTTGGTAATTTCCTTGTAGCGAGCAAACTCTTGCTGTGACTTCTGAAGCAGAGAGCCCCACGCAGGGGGATTTACAACATAAGGTCAGGCCAACTTTCAGAATGTTGCAGAAATACATAGCAGTCCTTACTGCAGATAATACCCTAAAGTATGGGTTGAAGTGTAGGATGCTATACTGATAACATCCTGCTAAATTAATCACATTTGGAGCAGCACTGAAGGAATTACTAGAAGGTGTTATTTAAAGCACAGCCTTGGGTTGTTTTTGGTAAGAAAGAAGACCACTAATTATCCTTCAGAAATACCTAATTTTGGAGTTATTTAACTTATGGTTTCCTTTTTCTAAAAGGCAGGGTTTTAATCTTAAAGAAGCCAAACCAAAACATATCATGATTACTAAGTTCATTTGAAAGGTTACGTGAATGATATGATGACAGCATCTGTCTCGGCATGGGGAAAAAAAAATAAGCCAAGGCGCTCTCTCTCTGATTTCGCTCAACAATGATATATGTTTACTGGAGCTACCTCCCATCCATCGAGTCTAGTGTTAATATCAACATTACAGTAATTCTGTGACAGTAAAAGCACCCTGGGGGCCCACTTTCCTTTGACGCTGAGAGAGGAGGGAACAGCAAGTTCCCCAAAATGGCTGAAAATATGCATTCAGTTGTTCTTTCAGCAGCAAATCCCCATAGTCACCCAGCCTCCCTCCAAAGAGCGACAGCAGTGGCTTGGTGACGGCAGTAAAGTAGCTCCTCTTAGCATAGAGATTTAGGAATTACCATAGAGAAAATGGCTGGATGGTGTTTGGCTATCCTGGAAAAGTTCTCCCAGTGCCAACTGAGTGTCCTCGGAGACTTTGTTATTCTCTAAGGGGTCACCCCAGGGCTGCTGAGACACAACTGTGGGATCCACACTGGCCATTCCCAACTCTTCAATCACCAGCATGGTCCTCAGTGTATCTGACTTCTTTGGTCCATATGCAATGGAAAAAAAGGCTGTAGCCTAAGAAATGCCTGAAATTTCAGCTCATGGATTTCCCTGATTCCCCTTTTCACCTCCTACCTCCAACAAAAAATACAGGGATCATTCAGGATGGGAAAACCTGTCCTACAGTGGAGGCTCACATATTTTACTGCCTTTAGCAGCTAGGAGCTGGGAGGTGAAATAGTCATGGTCTACAAAAAGTTCCCAGAAAGCTTCTGTCTGGCAGAGGAATTCCTCTTCCATCAGACAAAGGAGAAGCAAGATTCACATGCTGGAAGCTGAAAATAGGTGGTTTTGTGTTAGATCACAACATAGCAAAGTTACTCCAGCAGATAATTACTCAGACTCAGAACGCAGCAGGTTTTTGTTGCTCAAAGCCTTTGACAACTGAAAGACTATCTCCTAGGTAGATCACCACCCATCCAATGTCATAGGTTGCATATGGGGCTACTGCACTGTGCACGCTGTAATGCTCCGGCCTTCAAATTTATAATTAGGATTTTTCCTAGGGAAACATCTGCCCCGGAATTTCAGCAAGTATGTTCTCTCATGGCTTGCAGTCCTACCTCAGGATGTGGTACTGGAGAGGCCTATTCTATCCTCACAGTACTATCCAATGCCATTCCCACTTCTCCATTACCTTTTCAGCTGTCTCTGCCCAGAACTCGATGGGAGCACAGACCTCCTGCCTGCTTGCTCAGGGGATGGTCACCCTTCTCCTCTCACCAGGCTATGGGCCACACAACTCAGTGTCCCATGGCATGTATTGTAGCTGGCTCATAACCCAACATCCAGCTTTTCAGAGAGGGAAAATCACATGCGCTGCTTTGAGTCCACAGCTCCCAGCTTCTGAGTTTGGTCTCTATTTTCCTGTAACCATCTCCCATTAAAATGATGGCCCATTAACATATCCTGATGTTTTCTGCCATCTATTTCACTGCTTCCTACATGGCACCCTGATGGCTCCACAGAGAGCTGGAGGTGGTATCTCTTTTTGGATGGTGGCTCTTTGAAGCTGCATGCTCTTTCCTGCTTGCACAAACCAGTTCCTGTTTCCCCACTGAGCCTCTTTTGCTAAACACATAGACTGTATGTAATTCATAAATCATGACTGGGAGACCCAGGGCTGTCAGAGAAACATCTCTGTCTTTTGATCCATCCAACTCCTCTCTGACCTATCTCAGGCTCCTCAGGCATCTCATTCAAGAAGTTGATCTCCTATTTCTGAGGTCACCAGCGTGAAAACCAGGGGCTGCACTGTCACCAGAATGCTAGCAAGCTCCTCAGGCAGGGAAGCTATCAGGATCACACTGCAACAAACAACAGTTCAGACAGGAACCTAGGGTCAAATATGAATGAGTGAGAGGGTGAAAGGGAGGAAAACAATGAAGGGTCACCCTCTACTTCACAGACAGATACATGCATATGCAGAATGGGATCCAAGCAGCAGTCCAAGACTGATCCAGAGCAGTGAAGAACAGAGCCCTTCTCCCAAACCATGAAGTGTATGGAACAGGGTGCTACTCACCATGGCAGCAGGGTTGGCTACAACAAAGCTTCTCAAGAAACATCTTGTTTTGCTTTGACTTTGGAGCAACATATTCCCCAGTAAAGGGAAAAGCACAAGGAAAGCCCTGACGCTGTAGAACTGGAATCCTCTGCACAGTCGTGACTGGCATGAGACTCTGAGATAATGATGGATTATCCTGAATTCACCTTCACGCTTCGCCAAACCTGGTACTGCATTTTCTGCCACTGATGCAAGTTAGATAGACTCAAAAATAAGAAAACCAGCAGTGTAAATCTAGATTAAGTTTACAGAGAAAAGTCTCTGTTCTCTGTAAAAAAAGTTCTCTGTATCTCTCTAGAGATATAATTCCATAGCACTTGAAATTAAAACACACTGCTTTCTAAAAAAGCCAAAGCCAATTTTTGCTCTTAATGCTGTTATCAATATTGGATGATGGTCATAAATGATAGAATGGCATAAGTTGGAGAAGACCTTAAAAATCATCTAGATCATCCCTCTCTGCCATAGGCAGGACTGCCAGCCACCAGATCAGGCAGCCCAAGGCCACATCCAACCTGTCCTTTAATTTCTGTGTGATCACAAAGACATTTTGTGTAATGGTGATAAAAAAGTTCAGTCAGCTGAAGTCATGATATTTGCTAGTCCTCTTAGAGACAGTCCTGAGCAGATGTGTCCCATGTGTTCATTAAATAGGCAGAGAGCAATCATTGGCATTAAAACTAGTTAACAAGAAGCTTTTATTCTGAGGAAGCATTCAACTCTATTGCTTGTCTCTACAGCTTTATATTGCTCCATGAAGTTGATTTCCTTAGGACACGTTTTCCTCTCCCCTTAGTGGTAACTCTTTGCAGTAACATTTGCTTTCAGATAGCTGCCACGCTGTTGCGACTTGCCATAAACTAATGAACTCTCCCATGGATTGTCATATTTTCAAGGAAGTGCCACAGCTCATCTTGCTATTAAAAAAACAGTCCCACCAAGGAGATGAAATCAGCAGCTCCCACACACTTTGCTCTTTCCACATCTAATGCTTTGCACCATGTGCCAAGTGAAAGCCTCATGCAGGAAGAGCCCCAGTTCACAGGGAGACAACATCAATGATGGCTGCCTGCATTATGGGGCAGAGCTGCTTCTTCTTAGTGCTGGACTCCAACTGTGGGAAAGCACTTTCTTAGGGATCTTCAGAGAGAAACAAAGGGGTGGCTGCAAGGATGAGACCACTGTGATCCTGCCTCCAGAAAGGCTTTGTAAGGTCCATCAAAGTCATGTTTCTTTTCTCCATTTGGTTCTTTTAATAAGAGCCATATAGGGCTGAAACACTCCTGCCAGCTGCTGGTAGCTGTCAAGCTTTTAGGAGAAGTGGGAGAGCCTGCTTATCTTGTAATCGCCTCTGCAGCCCCTGCTCCCACCAATTACACCGCTCCAGGACATGGCCTTTCTTGGAGCTCTCACACTGCAGTGTTTTACTTCCCATTGATAAGCCAGGAACATGCCTGACAAGAGGCAGCTGATTTATACCACAGCAAATGCTTCTCCTCTGTGGGGCAATTAGTGTATCCATCTGTGCCCTGCAGCCATCCCTCTGGCTACTGCCCACACGGACTTAGGCAGGTCTGGGAACATACCTTCACCAAAGTGCTGCCCTGGAGTATACAGGATCGTTTACAGCTGGAGTCAAGATTTAAAGGGGAAAAGCCTTTTCAACATTTCCAGTGTGCGATTTGCAGCTATCAGCAGAAACAAACTGCAATGGAGAGCTGGTGCTGGGTGTCAATTTGCAGAGCCCCACTAACCATTTCAACCCCATGCCTTGGCTGGAGTTCCTGAAGCAGTCAAAGCTGGATATGTGATCTTTGCAGCAACGCTGGGGGTGGAGATACTGTCAACAGTCCCTCCTAACTTCAGCCGTCCCACACCAGAGTGCTTGTGCTCATGCAGAATGAGCCGTGGTGTCCCATCAACCAAGGGTCTGGCTCAGCCATGGAGCACAGCTGGGACATGACAAGGGACATCTGCCTGATGTCTCTAAAGAACTCACTGCCTGAGAGCATCTGAACACCAGCATCCAGCCTAGAAGAGACTGAATCAGCTGCTGTCTTGCTGCCTAAAGTATTTTTTCCACGCTAAATCTATCCCAAAATTAGCCCCAGTCATTGCACGAGAGCAGACAAGATCCTTTGCCGTACAGAGGGAAGTGACACAGAGACATGAGCAGCAGAATTAATCATCCTCCCCCAAATAGCCTCAGGGTACAAGCATCCCCCGGGGAGCCCGGTTCCTGTTGTGTCTTTAATATGTCAAAAGGCATTTTGTGCTGGTTGGAGGTGGTGGCAGACATTCCCACCAGGGGCATAGAGAACAGACCAGTTTACCCACTTATGTGCTGTATGAGGGACGCTTTAGGAAAAGCAAGAAAGATTTTTGCATCTGTATCCATGCTAGCCTTGGGTTGAAGTTCCCTCTGACAGCATAGAGCACTTTATGACTGATAGATCCGGCCTAAATGAGGGCAAAACTCAATGTTACACAGTAATGTTAGCAGACATAAAGAACAGGCAGCACTGGAATGTGTTGGTGGCAGTGCACTGGTGGGAAGCTATTGGTGCATCTCAGCCCAGGCCTCAGCCTTGCTCCCTCAAGCACCCATGGAACTGCAGCAATGCAAATCCAACCAATGCAAACCGGTCCATCACAGAAGTCCACCCAAAATACTCAGACCAGCTCCAGTCGAATGTCTCTTTGTGAACTCATCAAAGTCCTTCTAACACATGGCAAATCGAATGTGTGCCAGGAATTGCAAACTCCTCAGGAAGTTCATCTAAATGATCAGCAAACCATTTCCACTTAAAATAGAGCAAACCCTGTTGCCCAAATGTGACCCAGATAACGTTTCTGACACGTTTACCTACTTGGATGATATCTTTAAGTTGCACTTCCAGCCACCCACAGAGATCCAGGTTCCTGCAGAGCCTGTGAAGCATATACAAAGATAATTACTGGGCTTAATATGAAAAGAATTATAAAAACAAAACAAACAAAAAAGCTGTGCAGTACTTTTTCTTGGATTGCAGTAGTCAAAGGCAGAGAAGTGTTTGTAGCCGACTCCCATCTCTTTCTTCTGTTGTTGGATCTGCAGTAAGCCGGGCCCAAAGCAGCTCCAGGGCTGCAATCTGGATGCCTCCGAGGATGCAGCATGTGAATCCCATTCATCACGGGGTGCCTTTCAGGGGGGATGTGCTAACTCAGCCCTATGCCAACACATTGCTTCACCCTGCCAAGTCCCAGGTCAGTGGAGGCACTGGCAAAGCTGCTAAAATTGTTTATGAACATTGTACTCTGTGACTTCATCTTGAAAAATCTGCTTTCCCCCTGCCCCTGAAGGCATCTTCTGTCCTGATCCATCACCTGCTGGTAATGCTGGTGGATGGATGCAGGCAGCCCCCATCTCAGTCCATTAGCCCAGCTGCCCCAATGCAGCTTGGTTTGGGCTCAGCTGCCCAGTGGGTTACGGGGATCTGGGGTCTTCCCCCAGAGCTGGCTTGGCTGATGATTTAGTGCAGGTTACATGCTACGATTCTATGATACACGCATAGCTAAATGGGCTCAGAAGTAGAAGAATACTACCAGGTATCAATGACTGTTTCAAAGACAGAGAGAAAAAACAAGCAAACAAAGCAGTGCAAGGCCATTTCACTGATCCACGTTTTCTCCATCCTCAGTTCAACTTCACTGATTGCCAACCAGCATTAATGGCCAGAAGGGTGTCTGTAGCACCAACAAGAAGGGTTCCTGAAAGAGCCATGGTGCATACATTGAGTAGTGCCTGATGGAGTCATTGCTTTTGCTTCACCTGGTGCTCAAAGTCCTTCCAAAGCTGCAGAGTGCGCAGTGCCCTCCCCATTGTTTTGGATGGGGTTCTCCTGAGCTCTGTAACCACAGGTGCAATTAGCAAGCGGTTTTCTTACTCAGAGGAATCCTCCTTAAGGAGAAACATACCAGAGTAACCCATTTCAGGGAGTATCACAAAATCCAGAAAGATGCTTAAAAATAAGTAAAATAACCTTGGTCTTAATTGTTTTGTGCATAGAGTAAAGAGAGAGGATTTGCTTATACCAGCCTGTTGTGTGCTGTACGTAAATTTTCCATATCTCTTTTCTAATGGGTTGCAGCAGTGCTTGGATGCAAATTAGTGGTGAATAGATGGGGAAATCCTCCAAGGATTGCTTTGAACGTGGAAATGAATTTCAGCTCTGCCACTTCAGAACGCTTTTTGTTTACTTTCCACTGACATGAAATCGGCAGCGATTTCGCAGCATGCGGGATTGGTTAGCTGCTTACATAATGCTTAATAAATCCAAGAGAAATAATATAAAACACATCACCCAGTCTGGGAAGAGCAATGATAGCTCAGCTGTGTCACCAACCCGCCTGGCCACTGGCTTTTGGAGAAACATCTGACCAGTGCTGAGAGATGTGGGATGTGAGATGGGTGATGAGGAAAAATGCTCTTGCTGTCTTTGGAAGCCTCGAAGGCAATGCTCAAGGTACAACTCTCCCTTCTCATCCCATCCCGTTCTCCCAAGCACGTGCTCACACAACCAGATGCATCTGCTGCTCCAGGAAGCAGTGTAGTGTCACTTATTAGTTGTCCCCAGGATGTTCTGCAATAGCATAAGGGCCCTGCAAGCAGCAGGAGGGAGATGTGGCATGAATTAGCACAGGCAGTGGCTGTGGAGATGATGTGGAGAGGGGACATTTGGCTGAGATGTCAGCACTGGTGTCCCCAGCAAACAAGGTGGAAAAAGACGCAAGCAGGGGCTGCCAGATTCAACAGGAAAAGACTTGCACACTTAAAAAAGAGGTTTTCAGCCCAATATCCTTCACCTGACCCCTTCTTCCTTCTTGCCTCCCCCTGCAGGCACCTGCCTATACCTTTCTCCTTCTTGTAGAATCATTAAGGTTGGAACAGACCTCTAAGATTGAAGTTCAACTGCTGAAGTTCAACACCAACCTATCCCCACCATGCCCACTGACCACATCCCTCAGTGCCATATCTCCGCTGTTCTTGAACACCTTCAGGGATGGTGACTCCATCACTCCCCTGTGCAGCCTGTGCCACTGCATCACCACTCTGTCTGAGAAGAAATTCTTCTTAATATCCAATGTGAACCTCTGCTGGTACAACTTGAGGCCATCACCTCTCATCCTATTGCCGTCACCTGGGAGAAGAGGCCAACCCCCATCCCACCACAACCTCCTTTCAGGGAGTTGTAGAGAGTCATAATGTCTCTCATGAGCTTTCTCCAGTCTGAACAACCCCAGTTCCCTCAGCTGCTTCCTGTAAGACCCTTCTCAGCTCCATTTCCCTTCTCTGGACAAGATCCAGGTCCTCAATGTCTTTCTTGTGGTGAAAAAAACATTGCTCCCCTGTCAGTGTTGCTCCCCCTGCTGACCCTGTGCCCCACTTTGCTTTGTGGCACCCCTTGGTACTGGTGCTGCCTCTGTCCCACAGTGTGAGCAGGAAGAGGAGCAGAGCTGGGGATGCAGGGGTTAATCCCATCCAGCACAGTGCTGGGGCCAAGTTTGTAAGTGACTCTTTGCTATTTCGAAAAGAAGCTGCCTGGAAAGGGAAAGGAAAGGGAAAAAAAGAGAGAGAGAGAGGTTTACTTTACAGCCATCGTTATTTCATCTGCACAGTTTATACAATGGAAAATAAAAGCCAGGGAACGCTAAGTCAAATCATTTCTGTTTCACTAATGGTATGGAAATGGTTTTGTTTTTATAGGGGAAAAACAAATGTGAACTTGATGTGTGTGTGTGCGAGTGCTCATGCAGCTCCCCTCATTGCAAAGGGCAGAGCAGCGAAATCCAGAAATAAAAAATGACTCAGAGGCTGTAGGATCTATGAGTCAGTGGAGCTGTTGTTGTTTTTAAACACGAGTGAGAGCACAATATGGGCGACAATCACCCGCACAGCCCTCCCAGCCCCAGCAGAGGGGTGGAAAGCAGGATCTGGGGCAGGGAGCTCGAGTTCTCCTGGAGGAGACTTCTTGCCCGATTTCAGTGCCTCAAGCATGGCCAAGGTGGATGTGGTGGTGGCCAGAGGATGGAGGATGCCAGCACTTCTGAGAGCAGATGGAGAACCACTTGCTCCGTCCTCACCCATAGGCAAAGACATAGAATCACCACAGAAACAGGATTGGTTTGTGTTGGAAGGGACCTGTAAGATTACCTAGTTCCAACCTCTCTGCTATAGGTAGGGACACCTTCCTCTAGACCAGGTTGCACAAAGCATCTGCTGACTGAAATCAAACAGAAACCATCCCTGGGTGTTTTCAAGAAGCTAAACATGGCATTGAGGGACATGGTTAGTGGGGGATGGTGGATATGGGCTGATGGTTGGACAACATTACTGATGCTATGAAACCTCCCTGGCCACGTCCTCACCATGAAACATCCCCAAGTCCCAGAGCAGCACGAGATCACTTGCAGGAGGTACACCAGGAACATTGGAGATACCAAAGCAGAAGGACAGACAGCGTTTGGCTGACCTTGTCTCCCCAGAGTGAAGTTAGATCATGATGCCATTCAGGCATCTGAAAAAGATCTGAGAAGTCTTCTTGTACAATCCATACCCAACTCACTTTGTAATAGCACTGTGCATTATTTGCTAAACACTTCATACAAAGGCTTATTTTCATGAAGAAAAAGTAAGCGGTAGAGTAAGTTGGTTTCCAGCCTGTTTGAAGAAGGTCCAAACACACCAGAAACGTATACTGCACGTCTTTTTTGGCACTGGGAAGCACTGATGTCTAATGCAATCAAAGTCAACCCCTTTCTATTCACCAGGAAACATTACTGGCTCACTCCTCACTCCACACGCTCGCTGCCAAGTCCAGTATTTGTTACATGGGATGATGCAGGACCAGAGGGCAGAGCTGCTCCCTTGAACCCGATGCCGTGTGCGCATTGCCACTGTCCATGGAGAAGCCTCACAGGGGCAAGAATTGGGATATTGGGTCTGCTAGCTCCACTTAGTCTCCCAAAGCAGGAAATCCAGGGCCATGCTAGGCAGCTCATGCCAGACTGCCAGAAGGTTGCACAGCCCTGTGCGTCTTCCCCTGGAAACTGGGGATGTAAGAATTGCCCTGCTGCATTCTGCCCATGACAGCTCAGGAGTGATGGGGACAAGACCTCACGCGGGACAGCGAGTGAGCAGAAACAAGTGTTGTAAATAACAGGGAAGGAATTTGTTTGTTCTCATAACAATTTTATGAGTGGCTCTGTTAATGCAGAGCCATGTCATTGGCCATGGACCACAGCCCAGTGCAAAGCCTGCTCCTGAGCTGGGAGCGAAGAGAGGGCTCGTGGCTGAGCCCAGCACTCTATGCTGTGCCCACACCTCAATTTAGCACCCAGTGACTTGCCACAGGTCCCTGCTGCACCTCAACCTCATCCTTAAATCCAATTTAAGGACAAGATGGAGCATAACCTGTAGCTTACATGCAGGTCACCTGAGCAGGTCCTCTTCCGGTGCCTTTCAGGATGCAGGAGGCAGCCCTAGCACCTCACATCAAGTGCCTTTGCTGAAGTCCATTTGGTGTTGGGTTGTCACCAAAGAGAACAGCAGAGAGGACTTGAGAACCAAAGCTTTTCATCCAGCCCTGCAGCAGGGCAAATTGCCTGCGTGTACCACTGCTTTGGCTACAAAGTGATTCCTCTGCCCTCATAATGAACACACTGAGCTTCCACCTCCTTGCACTCAGGCTTGCTTCTTGCTCATTCACCCTGCTTGGGGTCAGCGCAGGTGGTGGTATCAGCCTGCTGCTGCCACAGGGGAGGCACTTCTGGCATAGTTTTCCCTTCCTCCTTCTACTTAAAAATTGCTTAGTATTCTCCCCATAGCATCTCTGAGGTCCTAGTTATAGATACCAGAACACTCGATCCCATTCTCATCTGCAGGAGAACAAGCCTTCCTATTGATAGGGAGCCAAGCTCCCTGGGAGCCCACCTCATCGGTGACTTCAAACCCCTTTTCCCAACTGTCTTTCCACAGTAACTTTGACTAACTGTACTATTTATTGGCTCACATCACATCCTTATGGCTTCAATTTATTTTTTGAAAACGCAACCCACATTTAATTAGTTTATAGTTTGTTCCAAGTTTTGCTTATCCAGCTTTTTTTTTTTTTTTTTTTTTTTTTTTTTTTTTTTTTTTTTTTAAGTTTGTATTTTGATGTTTAGCATTTGCCTTAGCAACATCTGGAACCCCTTTATGGAAGCGTATTGTTACTTTTACTGCTCGTGCAGCTTTATTAAATCATCCGCGTATTAATATTGAAAGTGTTCATCTGGGTCTCATCATGGCCAAGACAAGTGATGTGGCAGCTCAGTTGTACCTACGAGCTCATGCTTCAAGGACACAATGTTCTGGAGAAACTCGCAGTGGGCTTTGTGTTCTTCGTTTGAGTTTTAGTGGGAGAATTAGGAGGGGGAAAAAAGAGATGTATTCCTGCTCTGACCTTTCTTGCAGATAACAGCATAGAGGGCTGAGCTAGTTTAGAACAATTTGTCTCCAAAGAGTTTTGTCTGGTTACTGCTGTATTTCTGGCTCTCATTTCCATATTTAACTCTTTCATCCTCCCTGGCTGCCTTGCTCTGCAGTGTAGCTGACTCTAAGCCTGGCACTGTGCTCCCGTGGGGCGTCAATAAGTAAATATCAGCCCTGTGGGAATGAGTAAATAAAGAGCAAACCCCCAATGGGTGTTGAGCAATGAGGGTGGTGCAGGCACAAGAGGAGAACACTGACCAGCAGGCACAGATGTAGCAATGGCCGTCCTTGCTGTCCCACCAACAGACCTTTGTGCCTCAGCAGCCCGAAATAAACCTTGTTAACAATGGCAGCACGGAGCAGCCCGGTTGTGTTGGGATCCCAAAATGAAAGGAACCCAGGGAAGAGCAGGAGCACTGAGCTCTGTCTCCACGTGCCACAAAACTTGTATTTCTCAATGCATCCATTCAGCAAATACCTTTTTTTTCCCCTGGGTACTTTACCAAAGGTTGTAAGGGAGCAGCTTAAAGGTGGGCAGACTTCCTACAGGAATGACTGCTTTTCTGCCCTGTTTGGAGTTAAAATCTCCCACACAATCCTTCTCTACCTGCAATGAAAGTTCACTGTAAGATGTACAGATGGTCCATACCTCTGCAAAGTAGCTGCTGTAATTCAGGTTCCCATCTGAGTGCTGCTGAGTCTACTTATCAAGTACATGCTAGCATGTATTTATACATAAGCCTTTCAGTGGCTTCATAAAAAAAAAAAAAAGTCAAAGGAAAAAGAAAAATACATCTAGCAGCCTTAAAACAGGAAGTTTAAATTTAGCTGGGATTTATTCCTTAACCAAGAACAGTTCCTTTAAAAATAGAGATAACTTGCTCCTGTCTGGAGGAAGCTGCCTCCACGGGGCCAGTGCAATCGCATCAGCTCATTGCTTTGCCATCCTCTAAAACACATTGGACTGAGCAATGGGGTAGAACAAATGCATGCAGAAGGAGAGTCACTTTGGGCTAAAACTTGCTGAAAGTGGCCAACTGCTGTCCCCTGTGCCCACAGCCTGCTGTGCCGGTGCACGCCGCAGCCTGAAGACCAACCTGTGCAAGTGGTGTGACTCCACGCCGCCAGCCTGTGAGCGGGAGGTGTGCTACAGCAACTGCAACCTCAACTCCTACTGCGAGGACCCCTTTGAGATCTGCGTGGCCATATGGTGAGCTGGGGACATGGGAAAAAGGGTTGGTTGGTGGGAATGTGCTCATGGGGACCCCATGCCATCGACATCACTAAGGGCTTTCTCTTCCTCCCCCATTGCCTCCATTGTAATCATAACTGAGATGCAACTGGGTCTTAACTATAATTAGGAGTGGTTTATTTTCTAAATAATTTATGCGCATATGTGCCCCACACAGCATCGCAAGCATGTTATGTTTCCTCTGTACCCACATAAACCTGAATTTAGCTTTGCAAGCTGAGCCTGCTGCACAAAGCCAGCAGACGTGATGCCCAAAGCTGTGATTTCCTCCTGCATCAGGATGGGAAAAGCCTGCTCCAGGTGCAGGGATGCAGAGGGAGAGTTGCTGCCCCAGAGGTCTGTCCCCACCTGGGGCACAGACATCTACACCCGTACTAGGCCACTGGCAACATCCCCAGGGAAAAGCCCTATTGGCTTTTGCTGGAAATGCCTGGAAAGGAAATGTGTTCTGGCATTTCAAGCATACACCAGGATGAGTGAGCACCTCCTCCAACTTTCTGGCCTCCCATGAGCAAAACTAAAGTGCATTTTGGGTCTACCCAAAGTGATTTTCTCCTCTGTCCCTTCTAATTCGGCTGCCAGAGTGAAATCCAGGAAGCACATATTGCTAGGCTTTATCTCAACCTGCTAATTAGTGTGAACACTGGATTGCCTGGCTTTCAGTAGACTTTTACCTCAATGTAATTACTGCATTATGGACTGGAAAAAAATAACAAAAGCAGAAGACCAACAAGAAACCCAAACAAATAAACAAGGTTGCCTCTGACCCAAATTTCCCTGAGCACAGATATGGAGAAAACCTTAAAGAAGTCCCATGAAGACCCAAAAGGACATGGGGAGAACAAAGGACAGGGATGTTTCACCCAGTCCAGCAGAAGAAGGGTGACAAATGTGGGTTATTTCCCCCAGTTCTATTTCCAACATCCCAGCTGACTCAGAAAGAATTGTGAAATCTCTCCATACCTCCATCTTCCTCCAGAAACAAGGGTCTACAATGGCACTCTGTCTCAGCAGCTGTTCCTTTGCTCCTCATTAGCTCTTAATTACTCACTGGCTCTAGAGAAGATAAGCTGATCCACCTTAAGTGAAGGTCTTCTGAGCGCTGAACTGCTGCCTCTCATGCCATGTGAATCACCCCAATCAGCTCTGCTCCAGCTCTTCCCAGCAGCTTGTCCCACCTCCAAGCTCTAGCAGCTACCACCACCTGCTCTGGAAGGAATATACCCCAGTTCGTGTCCAGCCATTCCTAAATGGATATCTTGATCTCGAAGGTTTTTTCCAACCTAAATGATTCTATAAATCATCCAGGCACCCACATTACTGAGGAGCTTTGCCATTTGCTCCCCAGGCTTCTCCTTCACCTATCTTGGTAAGTGCAAGGCCATCTCCCACCCCACAGTCTTGCCTCTATAATTACTTTCCTCCAACTATTAGTCCAGTTAGTGACGGGAGAGAGCAAGCCCCAACAGGGGAACATTTATCTCCCTGCATTATCTTACTTGTCTCAAAATTAACTCCTTTCAGAAGGACCATACCCCATGGTATAAAGTAAAATCTGTCTACCAACAGGACTAGCCATAAGGCAAGCAATGCATTTTAATGTGCTCTTTCTCTGCCCAGCTGGTTCTTATCTCAATCACATCGTGTTCATGCTGCAATTGGCAGTGGATGCTGGTGGTGCTCAATGAGCTTCACCTGGGGGTTTGGAGGCAGATCTGTTTCACCATGTTCCAGCACAGCTTATAAACACAGCTATGGCCTCACCGTTGTCCAGGAGCTGTATCAAACTCACGTTACTATTTTGAAGTGCCAAATATCAGAATGTCCCTGGAGGTGTTCAAGGCCAGGTTGGATGGGGCCCTGGGCAGGCTGGTCTAGTATTGAATGTGGAAGTTGGTGGCCCTGCCTGTAGTGAGGGGTTGGAGATTCATGATCCTTGAGGTTCCTTCCAACCTGGGCCATTCTGTGATTCTGTGAAATAGTCCCCGGTGACTGGTGACCCAAGGACTCTTTTCCCTCAGGTGGGCACAAGCAGTCATGCAAAGATGTTGTGTAAGCACCAGCAATTAGCCCAGGGCAAAAGATGGGGCCAAGCAGCTCTGCCAACACATGTGCTGAGAGGAGAAGGATGGAGGAATGGTGCCTCTGGCACTGGGAAAGGAAGAATTTTACTCAAACCCTGCTCTCAGCCTCAGGGCTGGCCCTACCTGACCCAACAAACTTGTGAATTATCTGTGGAAAACAACAGAGTGCCTGGCTCAAGTCCCACTATTGGCGTGCTCTAGAAATTTCTCTTTCGCCATCTGGAACAGAGAAGAGGATTAAATAAATCCTCTCAAAAGTATATATAATGAGAATTACATTAGAGCCACCACTAACACGTCCTCTCATATACAGCACAGAACTGATGATCAGCAGAAGGCTCAGACGACATGCAGGTGACAATGGCCTGTGGTTGTGGGTGGCTGTGCGTGGCTGTGCCACTAACCTAATGCTTTGTTGGTTCATTTGGCCCCTGTAGGAGACAGGACAATGACAGCATCAGGATCAGCACACTCTGCCACAACCCCCACCGCCCCATAGAGAACCTCATGGTCCCCAACTACAACACCTCGCGCTGCATCATGACCCACCAGCCCAGCGAGGATGGCATCATCTACATCTGCGGCTGTGTGGATGAGCAGGAGTGCAACGATAAGCTTATCTTTGAAAATCATACTAATGGTGAGTACCTCTGCTGATGTTATTTGAAGTGAGAAGGAGCACTCAATGCTAATGACAAACAAGTTGCATGCTGGGAGCCATGCAATTTCACATTTCCAAGAAAATGGGCACACATGCAATGTCTGTTTTGACCTCCTGTATGAGGTAGGTAACATTTGTACCCCATTACTGCTGCCCTGAGCCCAATAGTTTTCCAGTGGCTCACCCTTCCCTACCAGAAATGCCTCCTGAGAACATCAGGAGATGGAAAATCCACCGTGTCCTGCAAAGGGCTGCACCCTTTGGCATGGAGTGAATCAACAAGGCACCCAAAAGCTGAGGTAACCCTGAACAAGCCTATGCTCTGAGGGCTTTAAAAAAAATATCACACCATACATCCCACACCAGCAGACCAGGGGAACACCTGGTGCCCACAAGGACTGGCACCCAGCAGCGGGTGGTGCAGGGAACACTCTCCTGATGCAGCATTTCCCTGCAGATGGCTGCAGGTCCAACAGGAGCTGTGAATCCACTCCCACTAAGAGGCAGCTTGTGTCTCTTCCTCGGGAGGGTCATATGCTTTGCAAAAGCTGCTAACTGGACCCTGAACCTCTTATGGCCTTGTCCAAACCTCTGTAGCTCTGAATGGACCACATCTGTCCCATCAGGCATCCGATCCATATCAGTGGCAAAGCAAAGCCCCTCTGATTCTCTGCAATTCATGAAATGCTGAAAGTGAGGCTAAGTATAACCTGCAAGCCAGCAGCACAGCTTCTTGCACAATGCTAGGAAAAAAAAAAAAAAGAATCACATAAAATGCAAATTCTTAGAACAAACAAGCCACTTTAAATGGAAGCGAATGATGCTAAATTTGGCAGTTTCTTGCTGCTTGCTGAGCCAAACATAACAGGTACACACGCTTCTAGAGAAAGATAGTCTAATCTTAAAGCTGGTGCCAGCATATATAATTTCACACCAAAATGACAACTGGCTCATTGGAAATGCCACCCGCAGCCAAGACTTTCACAAACAGCCTCCTTGTGCCAACCAGCATGCAAAACACCAAAAGCCAGAGCTGGGCAACGCGTGGGCCCTGTGGTTGTCTGCAGGGAAGACAGAGCAAAGCTGCTGCTCTAGGAAGCAGGGACAGGAGCTGTGCTGCAGCCCTCCATGGCATCAGGAAGCGGCATCCTCAGGAAGGAATCTGCAGCAATTACTGCTTTCAGGACTTGTGCACGCAACACCCTTAAAAGTCTATTCTCTTGCTTCAGAGTTTCAGAGATGGGATCTGAAGCATCGGGAAAAGCCATTAAAGCAGTAGGTGATATCCAGGCCTCGCACTTTCCAAAATAAACATATTCCTGAGTTAGTTATTGATTTATATCAGTTTAGGTTGATCTTGTGGTTTGAACCTGATGCCTATTTTAGAAACGCTTTCACAGCCTTGCAGAAATTAGCTGCAGCACGTTTTTTGAAATTTGCCAAGGAAAATAGCAAAATGCTCTGTTTTTCCAGAACCTGAATTATGATCTGCACATACTGAGGTCAAGCAGCAAGAGTTTTGCTTATGGAATGATTCTTATCCCTCTTCCCCTGGGTTATTATACTTGGCAGGAAAACCTCTGAGTAAGATTTTACTTGAATATCTCTACTGAAGTCAGCATGTTTATTCCAGGAATCGCGAACATCAAAGCATCACACAATTACACGTTGCGCAAGGGTTAGGGTTTTGTTCCCCCCCCAGTGATCTGAAGGCAGACGGGCTTAAGAGCCATGAAACAACAGGGAGCTGCCTGGGCAGTGCCAGTGCTGCACTGCAATGATAAGTGATAGTTTGATGGGCTGATGGTTAGACTAGATGATCTTAGGGGTCTTTTCCAACCTTAACCATTCTGTGACACTCAGACGGCGCTGAAGCAATGCTCGTTTATGGCACCATATCTCACGGTTTTCAAAGCCACCCTCATGGGCAGGAGGGCCCAGTTCCCACACAGATGCCAGCAGCTCGATGGTACTACGGCCGCACTGGGGTGCGAGCTGCAGCCTGGTGTGCAGGGCTGGCTTCCTGCACCTTCACTTGACAAAACAGCCCTGACTCCAGTACTGAAATGAATGGCTCTCTAATAATTGCATACATCTGGGTTCTTACTCTTTGCTCAGATGGGATTTGTGTGCAGCCTGCATTACCGCCCTGCGAACGGCTGCGCCTTATTAACCACCCTGCATATTTTCCTCCTACGCGCGATCAAAACAAGATGTCGTGGGCCCCTCAAGGCAGCTCCTTCCTCCATGCTTCCCTCCCCGCAGGCTACTCCATGCTGCAGAGCAAGGAGGTCATCCCAGTGGCCGCCATCAGCCTCCTGCCACCGCTGCTGGTGGCGGTGATGATTACTGTCATCTTCTATCTCTGCCGCACGCAGAAGCAACGCAAGAGGGCCAAGAGCTGGGTTGGGAAGCAGGGCCAGGGTCCGGCACTGCAGGAGCCAGGCAGGGCTGCCGAGCGGGACGAGAAGCTGTCTGTGCTGATGGATGATGGCCCGGCCGCCATGAACCCCACCTGCGCCAACAGCCTCAACCACAACACTGAGCTGCTGCCCATTGAGCTGGACGAGATGGTGGGCAAGGGGCAGTTTGCGGAGGTGTGGAGGGCTAAGCTGAACCACAGCAGCTCAGGGCAGTATGAAACAGTGGCGGTGAAGATCTTTCCCTGTGAGGAGTATTCTTCCTGGAAGAACGAGAGCCAGATCTTCACGGACGCCAGCCTCAAGCATGACAGTGTTCTGCAGTTCCTCACGGCTGAGGACAGGGGCTCCGGGCCACGCAGGGAGTACTGGCTCATCACCGCCTACCACAGCAGGGGCAACCTCAAGGACTATCTCTCCAGACACATCCTGAGTTGGATGGACCTGCAAAAAATGGCAGGGTCACTGGTGAACGGGGTGGCCCACCTCCACAGTGATTACACAGCCTGCGGCCGGCCAAAAATCCCCATTGCTCACCGGGACATCAAAAGCACCAACATCCTGGTGAAGAATGAGCAGGAGTGTGTGATCTGTGACTTCGGCATTGCCATACGCCTCGACCCCTCACTGACGGCAGATGACTTTGCTAACAGCGGGCAGGTGAGTATGAACCTCAGCACCCCTTGGACAGGCATGCATGCCATCAAATGCATGACCCTGGGTGGGAGACGTGGCCTTTACAAATAGGGCTGTCTTCACACCATGCCATCTGGAGCTTAAGACGTCAGCCACGTGCTCCCCAGCCCCTGCTAACCTCTCTTCTTTGCGCACAGGTGGGCACTGCCAGGTACATGGCCCCAGAGGTCTTGGAGTCCAGGGTGAACCTGGAAGATCTGGAGTCTTTCAAGCAGATGGATGTCTATTCCATGGCCCTCGTTCTGTGGGAAATGGCCTCCAGATGTGAAGTGGTGGGAGGTAGGAATGTCACACGCAGGTTTGTCTTGCACCTCTTAGGCTCCTTTCCTCTATGTACAGGGACCTTCATCCACTCACATCCCTGGTGGTGTTGGTGCTCCACCCCAATGCAGGGTTGTTCATCACAGGACCTGGATTCAGGTGGCTGCTGAGAGCCGGTGACAGATCTCACCTAGGGCCTACCTCTGCCCAGCCACCCACCTAGGGGGCTGGAACTATGGTTGAGGAGCAGCAGAGGTGATCACAGGTGATCCCAGCCACAACACTGAAACCATCCAACTCTGAGCACTGGCCACAGAGGTGGGAGCAGACATATTGGGGTTCTTTCCAGTATACACCTTTGGTTCCGGGAAGAGGTCAGGCAGTCCATCAGTCTCATCTCTGAAAATAGCATTTACACAAAAATCTGATGCTACACTTCTGCACTCAAATTCTAAACTATTTCCAGATCTGTTTATTTATGCAGACGCATAAGAACAAATTTCTTCTCACCCAGTAGGCCACGCCAAAGCACTGCAGTGAGAAAATCATCATAATACTGCTTCTTTGCAGAGGTAAAGAATTACGAGCTGCCTTTTGGATCAAAAGTGCAGGAGCAACCTTGTGTGGACACCATGAGAGACATTGTGCTGCATGGCAGAGGGCGGCCTGAGATCCCTAGCAGCTGGTTGGTGCACCAGGTAAGCCAGGAGCAGCTGGCTCAGAGGCAAACCATCCTGTCCTTCTCTACTGACCCATCCTGAAGATTACTATAGCTGCAATCAAATCAGTGTGGCTGGCTGAGCTCAGATAAGCTCCCCTAAATCCACTTCCCCAGTATGGAAAAGCCAACAGCCAGGGATACAGCAGAATTCACAGCTGGTAAATCAATGGTCAAGAGCAGAAGTTATGAATGCCAAGTAATGACATTTGGTTATCTTGTGTATGCTGAAGCACAGCCAAATGGAGCATCCAGACTTCTGCCTACTTTGTCAAGGAGTTTGAAGTTTAGAGGTTATCCTGAATTTCATACATGGAAGAAAGGACTTCCAACTTGTACAAGGAAAGGGGAAGACAGGCAGCACTTTCCTCGAAGTGAAACAGCTTGAAGACACGCATAAAGCTGACAGAAGGGAAAATGCTGGATTAAGTCTTCCCAAGGGAAAGCCTTTCACCATCTTTTAGCTCAGAAGGCCTGAGAGCACAGCATTTTAGTATGGAAAGCATAGCCCAGCATGCTAGAGTAGATGCACTTCAGCAGTAATGAGGTATGCTGTTCTAGAATCATCCACATACACTCCCAGAACAACCAACTACAGAAACATTGCACCCAAATGGCCTTCTCTTCCCCAGTACTTCCATTCATGAATTGAGGACACAAGGGACTGAGCACAGTTTTCAGATCTCACCTGAAGTGGTGCTTCTTAAGTTTCACGTGCCTTGGTGAAAATCACCATACATTGATCACCATTTCAGCTCCCCCCCAGAAAGCTGAAACAGAGTCTTTGGGCTTGCAGAGCCCTGCAGTGCTCTGGCATTGATCATCACAGGTCATTTTGTACCTATCCATAAAACACACTGCTTCCTTCCATCACACAACACACAAACCCAGAATTTTCAAAAAAGAGATAGAGTAAACAGTAACAAATTACTGTGGTTTCTGTTGGCCTATCAACGAGTTTATCAGTGAGCTCATTGAGTTTGCCCTGCCTTCTTCCTTTATGTAGTAAAACACAGAACTTAAATCAGCACAGCTGCATGCTTGAAGCCTTTGAGTATTCATCTCAGATGCTCACCTCCCAGGTCTCTGATAAACTTTGAAACCACAGAAAAAAAGCACAGAGGCTTGGGCTGTCAGAAGTCACTCTCTAATAGAGCCTAACCATACCTGTGCTGTGTGCTGAGCTGAAGTGCTGACTGCAGTTACTGCTGAGAAATAACACTGCTGCCACAGCTGGGCTGGCCTAGCACACAAACAGAGCAAGGTTTATAAAAGCTGCTGCCTTTATAAGACCTGATACTCACTGGGGATGAAGAACAAAAAAAGTCATGTTGCGTTCCTGAAAGTTTGACTAGTATCAGTCAGAAGCAGCTTGCCACAAACCTGGCTTTACATCGTTTCCCCAGGCTGCAGCATAGGGCAGCACCATCTGCTGGGAGGCAGCAGAAGTCTTCCAGGAGCTGCTGTTTGGAGGACGTGCCGGGTGACACCAAGATGAGGGGCCTGAAGGGAAAGCACCAGCAGGTGTTGGTAGCTCTGCTCCCGCTGTGGGGTTGGAACCAGATGATCTGCAAGGTCTCTTCTGACTCAAGCCATTCTGTGATTCTCTGTTCCCATCAAAGCAAACCCAGGGGATGCACAGCTCCAAATGCTACTTCTGCAGTGCTCCCTCTCAGTGAAGTGAGGGCCAAAGCAGCGGGCCCTGGTTTAGGGTTGCCAGCTGACATTGTTGGGGTCACAGCATTAAATCACCTCAGCTGACTCACCCAGAGCATTGCACATCAGTAGCCCCAACACAACAGTCTGCCAACTGCACAACAAAGCCAATTAAGACTTTTATCCCCAAAGCGGCCCAATTAACTCTTAAATGCCCATGCTCCCACCTCATTTTACCCCCTACTATTAAGAAAAGTGGGGTTTTCTCAGTGAAGTAAATTCCTAGAGGTGGTTCTTTACCACTTGTACTGGCAAAACCGAAGGCTGCTGCAGGGCAGGAGCAGCAGGAGCTGAACTCAGCACTGCTGCTAAAAACAACTTGTAGACTGTAACTGGATGCAGCATTGAGCATCCCCTGGAAATCAGGGTTACCAAGCACAAACCCTGCACTAAGCCTGCTTTGCAAGCATAACAAGGAGCACCACACTTACAAGGCGAACTACAAATAAACACGAAGATTGCAGGGTAGAGTAAGCACAGAAAGGTCTAATGACTAAAGAATACAACAACCCTGAGAGAACTTCAGTTAAACAAGCTCATTTTTGGATGCTAGTTAATTAGCCTCAAATCCTTCCAGCTGGGCTAACAGATGAGTGCTGACAGGAGCACTGAAATGCGCCCTCTGTCAGTTCTACTGCACGCTCCCGTTCCCTCTTATCTGTGTCCATTGTGCAAGGCTTTGTCCAACGAGCCTCCGAGCAGTACAGTGAGGTCAGGCGAAGGGGCAGCAAGGCAGGCGACAGCATGGCACATTGCTGTAGGATTCACGCTGTTCTTTCACCTTCATCTTTTCGGGTTCTCAATTGTAAGCTGAAATGCACAAAACCATGGGAAAAAAAACCACAAAGCTTTATTTAGAATAATGATTTTTCCACTGTGTCGCAACTTCTGTTGTCAGTGATGAAAAAAGCACATGATAGGAATTACAGAGTCAAAGGAAGGTTCGATGTAGCTGCTGCTGCTACTGCTAGCTTCAAAGGGGGAAAACATCAGTGCAGCACTTCTGTCCTGAGCCTAAAATACTGGGACTCTATTTGTGTGATTTTCTGAAGAGAGACATTACTGGGGTTTCTAACCATTGTAATCCAGAGGAACTGAGCATTTCGAAGAATGCTGAAGAGCACCCAATCCCACGTGAGCCATGATTTTATGGTGAGAAACTATTCAATGCAGTGCTGAACTACTTGGTGTGGTTTCCCCTATGAGAAAGCTGCTGAAACAAAGCCACGTTAAGAAGTTTAATTCCAGACTTACCATCAAGGTGCCCCTACCCAACCCTCTATGTGTGGGGGGACATCCAGAGCTGGGCTCAGCTCCCAGTGCTGTGGGTGACCACCTGCACCTCCCCTTTCCTCCTGAATTCAGGGTGCTCCATCTCAATGGCCAAGGCTGAGGAGATGGGGACGCGTTAGGGCCCTATCTCGACACACAAACATCACCACGTACCATAACTTACCTACTGCATTTCTGCAGGAAGCTGCCCAAAGCCCAGCAAAGCATAAAAGCTTTAGATCAGCTTCTCGCTCCTCTTTTCCCTTCCTTCAGCTCCTAACACCAACCCTTCTGACCGCAGGGGATGCGCTTCCTGTGTGACACCATCACGGAGTGCTGGGACCACGACCCTGAGGCTCGCCTCACCGCACACTGCGTGGCCGAGCGCTTCAACCTGATGGCGCAGATGGATTGCGACGACATCCTCAACAACAACACGGACAACGAGGTCGGCAAAACAGCCTCTGCGGGAGGGGAGCAGCAGGGCAATGATGGGAGCAGGAGCATGCCGTGATGCAGCAGCAGGGAGCCTCAGCATGAGAGTCCCAGGAAAGGAACTACAATATAGTGCATAACTTATTTATTACATCTGTTTCCTCCCAGTGATGGGCTGAACTGTGGAATCAATACTTTTTTTTTTTTTTTTTTTAAGTGCAACACTATATATGAACTGATTTTGTACTTACTTTAAGTGTATAATGGTGCAAAGCATTTCTTCTATTATTTTTTAAAACAATAACATTTAACCTTTTATTAATAAGTATGTGAACTCCATGCCCATCTTCAGAAGTTCTTCCAGGCTGTCACCAGGAGTTTCTCTTCTAACTGCTCACTCTGCACAGCTCACACACTTTTTGAATGGTGCACACACACACACACACACACACACACACACACACACACACACACACAAACACACCCCAAAAAGAAACCCCGAAAAAGATGAGATAGCAGCCTGAGATGTTACAGGTTGCAGTGGAACAAAGAGCATGGAAGTTACTCAGGTGAAATTCTTTCAACAGTAAAAAAAAAAAAAAAAACAAAAAACCAACAAACACAAATAAAACCAAGTGACCAATACAGGCACTGCTGATCCTGAGACCTCCTGCTGCTCTAAGAGATCTCAGTGTTGGTAAACTCCCTACCAGCACACCTCCCACACCCCTGCCACCAGTCTGGTCCCCAGCCACCCCCAACCAGATCTTACCACACTAACACTGCCAACACAAACACGTTGGCCAATTCTTCCTGCGGTTACTTCCCCTCCTCCACAGCATTACTCAACTTGAAGAAACATGATCAGACAGAGCAAGGACCTTTACTCCCCATAACTCCCAGACCGAGCCAGGCAACCTCTGCAGTAGAAAGGCAATTAACTGAATGAGAAAGGTAAGTCACACCACATCGAACCACAGCGTTGTGCAAATCTTAATCCTTTCACTCTTGTAAGCAAAAGGTAATAAAACCTCTTCCTGCTACCAAGAAGTCCTGCAAGCCCACACCTGATGTGCACCTACACAGAGGTTCTTTCAGGATAGTGTGAAAGAGGAATGCTTTGCTTGCCAGCACAGCATGCCTGGCTGCTCCTTCCTGTCACCTAACAGCGCTCAAGTGAGCCCCTTCCCTCAAAGCACACCTCCAGTTTGCCATAACAATACTCTTCCACACACACTAAACGTCAGTCTCATTTAACACATTAATGACTGTTCTCTGTAAGCCCAGAAGGAACAGGAGGCACTAGGCAGCTTTCATCACACCAAACTCCCTCTAAGTTGTCAAACCCTTCTTTCATTTAGCATTCAGTGCAAAGTTTCCTCACTATACTTTCATCAAGTTTGATCATAGCAACGATCATAACAAGTTTGATCATAGCAACGATGTATATATTTACTACTTCTTCCCAATTCAGTTTGAGAGGTGTATAAGTCTCTGTCTGGCCTTCCAGAGGTGATAGGGACACAGAGTGGAATCAACCTGTGCAAACTGGAAGTTGAAGGCTGCTCATGTGCTTTTGAAGGCTGAAAGGGAAATCCTCCTAGAGAAGCAGGCCTTCCTCTAGACTTGACAGTTTCCACTGCAGATATTCTTCTCAAAAGAATGCTTTCAGGCAGAGAGAGGGGAACAGACTGAGAAGCTTTTCTGAAAATGAACTCCGGACTCCAATTTATGTATTCATCTTTTCCTCCATGCAAACCTACTCATCAGTCACACATTCAGGATCATACTGTTGAATGCACACATTAAATAGAAGTGACACATCATGCTCTGTTTTCCATGAGCAGCAGGGAACCAAGCACCCCCCAAAGAGGGCTCTAACATGTGCTTACGTCTTAGAGAGCCCTAAAATTACCAAGGATGAGCAAGAACTTTGCTCAACTTCACTGGAGCTGAATCAAGCCATAAAGCAAGGAACACAAGGCTAAATCCTATGTTTTGCCATGCTCCTCATTTAACTCACTGTGGTTCTATGAAGTATCTACACAGGAAGCAGCAGTGATCTCTTTTCCCTCCACTCCAGAAGGTACAAGATGGAAACAGCAGAAGTTATGCAAGAGAATCAAATCTGGTCAGTGTTAAAAATACACATTAGTCTGCTGAGTACTTGCAGCTCTTAGGAAGAAAAAAAAAAAAACACAAATGTCAAAGTTTGAGTTGGATATTCAGAGGCTAGAATTAAGCTATTTTTCAATTCCATCCTTTGTTTCCAGAATAAACTAGAAAATTGCATCACTATTAAATCCACATCACAAAGTCACTCCAGTTCTTATGATCATCTGAGCAAAGGAAGACTTGATTTTCCTAGCAGCATCCCCACGTTAAAAAGAATCGTCTCGTATTTTAAGACTACTTCAGGGTTGGTCTATTTTTACATGACAAAATTAGTAACAGCTTTCTCAGCATGAAACCGCAGGCACACCAGATGAGGGTGGAAGAGAAATAACTTGGCTGATGTTATACAAAGAACACAAATTGGTTTAGGGTGAACACAGGAGCTTTTCAGCCATCACTTTGACAAACTCCCAAGTCAAAGTTTCAAGCAGAGCTCAGCAGCTGAGTCATAGGTCTGTACTCTAATAGAGACAAGTTTATCAGCTGAGCGTAATCCAGGGAAGTAAGTGTAGTTAATGCAGCAGTGATCACAGCAGGAACCAGCTGGACCTGGCACCCCCCTTGCTGTTTATTTAAGGGGTATCTGCTATATGACAGAGAACTCAACCAGGAAACACAGAGTGTTGTCTATTTATTTTCTTTCCCTCTACCAGCCCCAGCTTGGTGCAGGTACCAAAGAACTCCAGAGCTGAGGAAGCTAACACACTGCCACCGTGACTCCTACCACAAATGCTCCAACTGCCCGAGGAGCACAGCCCAGATGGGCTGCAGACCCAGAGACAAGAAAAAGCTACACCCACTGCTTTCATACATATTTTTATTCCTGGTTGAACATGAAAATGCCCAGTAGGTATCCAAAAATGAAGACAGGGTAATTGTATAGAATATCACAAACAAGACAGCAGGGTCCAAAACACATTCTTCTGCTGGAGAATACAGTTACTACTGAAGTGCACAGTGCCAAAATATCCTGTTATAACAGCCAGAGAAAGCCCAGACAGACAGATCTCCAGTATAAAAGACAACAATCTACTCTTCCTGGCCACCTGACCTCTAGGTAAAGCAAACAGAACAAACAATCATTTTGTAGTTTTATTATCCCCACCCCCAATTCTCACAAAGGGCCTATGACTCGCATTGAGATCTCAGTGCATTTCACAGCAAAAAAAAAAGAACAAGAAAAATCGAGACAGTTGTGCATAAATCCAACTTTTTTTGCACAATTTGCAGTTTGTGTTGAAAGTTGACATGATGATTTAAACCTTCTGATGCACTCTTACATTTGTATGTTCTCCACAGAAAACATCTTACCAGATCACAAAGCTGTGAGTTCCCATGAGGATGGATCAGGTGCAGCCATTGCCATGGCTGGGAGGTGGCAGATAATGTTATATACACTGACTGGAAGACTACATCAGAAGAAAAAACAGAGTAAGGCACCACTGTTGGAAAAAATTAAGGTAGCTTGTAGTTACAACAATAACGAAAGCCATAATAAGTACTAATCTTAATTGCCAGCAATTCTTTAACTTCAATAAAATAGGTATAAAAAACAAAGGATGTTTGTACCTGAATACAGTTTCCTGATACCAGATTGTGTTTCAAATCAATACCCAGACTTCAGCATTATCAGCTTTTTTTTTTTTTTTTTTTTTTAAATAATATCTAAGATGAAAAACCAAAACCTACAGTCCATGTATTCACAGGTCACATTTCACTGCTTTGTTCTGATTAACACCACAGGAGAAAAACCAAAACAATCCAAAGGACAGTTTGTAACACTGATACTTCACCTCTGCGATGATCAGATGGGTAGAGAAGTTTAAATACAAAATTGTGTATTTTCTGTTCTGTTTGAAAGCCTCAGTCCTTGGAAGGGAAGGTGGAAGAGAAGAGGCCAAACCTCATTACATTACAACAGGAGAAAAAAAAAGGTTACTCAAATATTTAATAAAATTAGGAGTTGAAAAGTGTTCAAATTACTTTTTCAATTCAAGTCAAATATTTCAAGTATATTAAAATGTTTCAGAGGAAAAATTTCTCCATGGTTACGATTCTAATTGCTTTTATAAATCCATAAAAAAGAAAGGTAGTCTCTACAGATATTCCATATTCCTCCGATGCATGCACGTTTTCTCTCTGAAGAAAGAAGTTCCCACGATCCAGTTGATTCTTAACACTGATTTCAGGCACATCTTCCAAGCACCTCTCCAGTTTGTTTTTGCCAACGAAGGTCTAATGTTGGGCATAAAAGCAGCAATTTTTGGTTGCTGTTTTCTACATGGGTACCGAGCATACTTCAGTCATTAAATAGTTTGATGTAGAAAGAAGTTCCCATGTCACTCTGAACACCAAACAGTTTCTCTTTCTCTTAGGCAGCTTTTGCAATCAGACAGACCTACTTAGAAGACTCTTACACAAGTCAGATAAAATCTTCAGGATCATACAAAAAAAAAAAAACAAGTTGGTTGAATGTGTACCTGGCAAGTTTGTCTCTACAACCTTGTTCTGAATAGCTTTAAAGTGCCCTAGTGTATTTCCTTATGCTCATTCAAGCTTTCGCTATTATATAAAAAGGGGACACTCAGTGTGATAACTGCATTTTGAGAGACAGAAAAAGAATATCAGAAACGGGAAACTCATCTTTAAGCAGCTTTTCTAGTTAGCGTCCGTTTGCTGAGTTTGCACAGCAGAGACTGCTCTCCAAAGGGGTTTATGATAAACCCAGCCATCTCCCTGCAATTTAAAGAGAAAATACAGTTATAACAGACACTGCCTCAGCTGAAGTCTCTTTGCACAACTACTACACCAGTAGCTGTGAAAAACCAAAGGGACGCCGCTTATACTTTTCAGTCACACAGATTAAGACAGAGATCAACACTGCGGGCCACTGAGCCTACCTGAGAGCATGCATGATTCCAGCTGAGCCACAGCTGAGCTCTGGGAACTGACTGTACTTGCAATTAACCCACACAGAAAAATCACTCTTCTCAACTCCATGATCCAGATTTCATTAAAAGGCCAAACCAAGACACCAGCAAAGGGACAACCAACCAACCATTACCAGCTCTAACACAGTCTGACCATGTTCCTGGAAATTACATAGTTCTGCTTTTCATTTAAAAATCTTATGGGTACAATACCATCTGCATCACAAGGAATGTCTACTTCAAAACTACCATATCAGTAGCCACTTGTTTTCCTGCACAGCCTGCACTTCTAATACCATTACTGCAATATTTGTTCAATGGCTCAACCAATAACCTCCATCCAAAACTTAATATGCCAGAAAATAAGTTCTAAGTTGAAAGTGAATGCTTCTAAACATTTAATTATAGAATAATTGAAGAAAAAAAAAATAAAAAAAAAATCACAGTGTTTGGGAAACAAAGGATAAATCACACTTGGGAGCTCACGTGTTACCTCAGCAGTATGCATCCTGTGAAACTAAATGGTAAGATGCAAGTCCAGATACTCTGTTCTGACAGAACACACCCACACACGCACCTGCTTCCACTGTAGCTGTGCGTTTGCCAGCTAAGTACTTTGGGACTTACTTCTTTAATGAAGTATTTAGTACACCAAGGAGTTTCTGTTTCAGCACGAAGCCTTTCTTCATTCCTCTGTCGTTCCTCAAGGGCCCGCTTGTGCTCTGTAGCTTTATCAATGTCTCCATCCCGCAGAGACTCCGTTACATGTTGCCACAGCCTCCTACAAAGCAAGTTGTTAACTTCAGTTTTCCAAAGTTTCCTTAGCTCACCGCATTAAACTGCAAGGCAGAATCACTGCGTGCAGTTCTTCCAAAATAACTGCTCTATGCACAGCAAACAGCAAAAGACAAAGCATGACGATGTGACACAAGTGGAGAGGCTTGTGGCTGAGCCTCACACCTATAGGAGCAGATAAGAAAAGGCTCTGAGGCTTCAATTGCACCCATCTAATGCCAGCCTGCACACCCTTTGGAAGTTGCTATGGAAGCATTATTCAACAGACAGCTTCTCATAAGGACCTTCCTCAGCAGGCACTGCTCAGCTGTGTGGTTTTTCCAAGGCATTCTCACCAGACTACTCAGGACAAAAAAGGGTCAGACAAAAATAAATGCACGTATTTTACCTAGATTCAAATGGTCCTTGCTTCTCAATGGGCCGGACTCGTTTTCGTGTCACCGACAATTTTGTCAAGTCCACATATTTTGTCTCCCCGTTGCTGTAGGTGAATTCAAGCACGCTGTTCCACTCCCCTTGCACTCTGCACACCACTGTGTTGGTCGTGTTCTGCTTCACTTCACCCGTGACTCTAGGAAATTGTGTTATTTTTTAAAAGACCATGGTCAGAGACACCTTAGGACAATTCACTGCATTAATCAACCTCATTCCAAAAGAGTTGGTATGCTTGTCACACTGCCCTGACAAGCGTTAGTTACTTGAAGGCATGGAGACTGCATTGGCATAGAGAAGCTCAGAGCACAAAGTGACTTTTCTTTATTGCTCCAGTTGCTTTTGTGTTACCCAGAAAAGCATTTTGATTTTGGCTTCAGCGTAGAATTGTTTTGAGTCTTTTAACCAAAACAAACAAACAAGGCATGTCATTAGTAACAAGCAGTAGAAAAATATCCATCCCATCAGATATGTAGTTCAGACTGAAAGACAGAAGTGAAGCTGTTTACCAGGAATGTATCCCACTGCCCAGCTCAAGCAGAGCTTGAAGAAAAGGAAACAAAAGAGTTTGCTAATTACACAGGTAATGCTCAAGACATGACCTCACTTGCAAGGTGCTGCAGGCTACACAAAGGACACCATTTCTACCTTCAGTTGAACTCTCATTACCTGCATATAGACAATATACAGCACACCACTTCCCAGCTTCCAGTCCCCTCAGCACAGGGATACTGGGTGCTGGATGTGCTGAGAATTCATGGGGCATGCTGCGGGCATGGCAGGATGGAGTCAACTGGCCCATGGCAGGAGGCCATTTATGATGAAACATCTGAATTTTGGCCATCTCTTTCCAGTAAGATTAAATTGGTTTGCAAGATTTTTGAGAGAAAAAAAACCCTAAAATTACATGCTGATCAAGCACACAGTTTCCTATTACCAAAATTTAAGATTTGCTTAGGAAAACAAGCTAGAGTGGGAACAACATGAGCAGTAAGAGCACATGCATGCCTCCTGAAGTTAACAAGTGGGTAGGAGTTTCTGAAAATAACTAAAAGAGCAGGCCACAGACAAGCAGCCTTCCTCTTCTACTGCTTTCTCTCCCTGTGACTCTCACACCTCACTGAAAGTATTGCACGGGGTGAAGCCCCCATCGTCCCCCAGACTGAATCCACACAGTGCCAGAAAGCAGCCAGGTCACAGTGCAGTCACATCTCCAGAAGGCTGTGCTCTTTAATATTCTTAAGTGGTGACAGCAGAGCACCTCACAACCCAGTATTTTAATATCAATCATAAAATTACAGTCTCTACTTAGCACAAAGTAAACAAGGTTTTATCACTCGTGCAGCATTACAAGGCACTGCACTGAGCTGCTAAATTAAACTCTTGTTGTGACCCATATTTCCTCCCACCGTATTGCTCAGTGACACCACCATTCCCACACTACAGAACACAATATCTGTCTGAACTAATACCAGTGACAAAGCCTGGGAGCATTTGTCTGCAGGCTTGGCATGACTGATATATGCCTGGCTATCTGAGATTACTATCATCATCTGTTTGATCAAGCTAAAGGGGCACAGGGCCAAGCAGCCAATACCCAGCTGAGGGCTGGCAATAAGGGTCAACATAGAAATCTATAATGTTGCCATAGCAACTTACTTGCACTCTGTGTAACCATGACAACACTGCTGCTTCCCCATCAAGCGATTCTTTTGGCAACAGTCAATCATTACTGCATCAGATTTCCAATAATTTCCAGTACATTGAGTGAATCTGTCTAAAAAAAGCCTCTATATACACTAATTTCATGGAGACAAGTAGAACATTTTCCAAAATTTAATCATTAACTTAAAAATGCATCCTACAGCTAAATTTTTACTGGAGTGACTGGAAGGTGGAAGCTGTATTGTAAGCAATGGAAATAAGGATCCTAAATGACATAGCTTCAGCTGTGTTTCACTTGTAGCATTTTTTACACACGAGCTTCAGTTCTCCAGATGTCACTGAGATGGTTAGCTTTGGCTGCAGGGTAAATTCAAAGCATGTCTGGGAACATAAGGGACAAGGCACTTCAATATGAAGGTCTGGGTGCTTTTTGTTTTCTTTCAACATATAAGTAGATCCTTGCCCTAATGTTCCAGAAAAAGTATTTTTCTCCCCAATTATTTCTTTTTTGCAATCTGAAGAGTCCAAACCACGTTTCAGAAGTCCTGATGAGCCAGGCAGTTACATACTTCATTACTCTTGGACATTAAATTTAAGGAAAGATTTAAACAAGTGCTGTCCAGTACATGGCTGAGAGCAAAATGCTCCACAATCACATATTCTGTGTGAGACTAGTGCTTCACTTTCCTTTTCCTTAACTCACTGTCACCATAATAGCACAAGGCTAATCTTGCAGCATGCAGTCTTGCTATAAGGAATCTCTAAAAACACCACTGTTAATCAGTTTTAAAAGGCTTTGCACCAAGTGCACAGATGTTTACAGGGATTTCCTGGAAGAACCCCCAAGCAAACTTCCCCTTAGTCCTCTTTTATCCGTTAGTCTCTGAATAAGGGCATACACGAGGAATCACCATTCCAAGATCAAACATTCTGGTCTTTAAGGAAAGAAATGAAACAGAAGTTGACAGGTATTTCTACCTAGAGATTTTCTTCAAGTTGCTTAAGCTTGATAGGATTTGTTTCTCACACTGTTTTTACCTTTTGATTAAATGCAAGCTGGAGACTCCTTCATATAACGCTGCTGAGGTACTCAAAGAGAAAAAATTCAAGGCCACACAACTAACTACAAAGCATGCTGTAAAACATGCTAACCAGCTCATTTCAGTAGGAAGAAATCTGTAGCAGTCAGGAAAAGAAGCCAGGAGCTCTGCTTTCCCAAGGGTTTGAACTGAGAGTCAGAGAAACTAGGGATTTCTTTACTGCCTTTAAATGTAACCTCACTGTTCCTTAAGGATCACAAGATGTTGTTTCAGAGCAAAGTAACATCTCAAGTATTCACCGATAGTGAGAACAGAGTCATGCTCAGACTACTGGAACACTTATTCAGCACACAGAAAAAAAAGCAGTTACACAGCTGCTGGAGCTCCAGAGCACAGACAAATGTGGAAAAACAGAGAAAGTGTCCTCACCGATGCAATTTCCCACCGTAGAAGGGTTTGGTGTG
Organism: Centrocercus urophasianus; assembly: GCF_019232065.1. Taxonomy (NCBI): domain Eukaryota; kingdom Metazoa; phylum Chordata; class Aves; order Galliformes; family Phasianidae; genus Centrocercus; species Centrocercus urophasianus. The sequence goes on from NW_024884844.1 coordinate 5,851,134, forward strand.
GAAGTTAATACTTGCAGAATATCCTGTCTTTGCACAGTTTATGTTGACTTTTCCTCCCAGTTCTACCCAGGGAACAGTCAAAATTGATCGAGCATACGCACAGGGCAGAGAGAACGTGTATTCTTCCTCGTGTTCCAAGAGGCTTAGGAGACCTGGGAAAAGAAACATCCTTAAATGAGCACTGTTTTAGAAATGACCAAACAAGTTATTGAAACCACAGACAGTACTACATCTGACTACCTTTCCTCATCATTCCTTCAGATGAAAGAAAAACAAAAGTGACATTTATTACAGATTCCAGACACTCAAGGTTAAGGCTCTCAGTATGAAGAAACTTACGTTTCTTTCTTGAAATGAGATTATCCTAATAATATCTATCCACAAAATACAATACTGAGCAGTGCAATATACTTCTCAGCCAAATGTAAAAAGGCTCTCACTGTCTTATGGAGAGCTCTGGAGCATGACAACATTTACGCAGCCAAAAGGAGAAAATGAGTGAATACCCTGAACTGCAGTTATTGAGGAATGACACTACTCCTGTTCATTTCCTCTCCCTTTACTACACCCTACTCTACCTGAATGCAGGTTGCAGAGACTCATTGCTACTACACTTCTTTGTCAAGATAGACTTTACTCTTTCCTGACAACAGTTTTTGTTAAGAAACTCATGAAAACCAGATATTTTCTCTGGGTTTTAAGATGTGGTTGGGTTTTTTTTGTTTGTTTTTTTGGTTTTTTTTTTTGTTTGTTTGTTTGTTTTTTAAATAGGAATCAAAGACCCACATAACAGAAAGTCTACCTGTCAGCATTACAAGAGCACAGTATGGCACTTGACTGTTGTCTGCATCAAGCCCTGCCTCTGCAGCATGCCAACGCTGTGCTTCTGACATTCATTTTCAGAGTTCCTCCTGGTTTTCAGATTCATGATATGAGGAAAGCCCAAGAGGAGACATTCACAACTGAAATTACCTGGTACAGACGAAGCACTGAGATATGCATTCCATCCCCCTGCCATGCTCACTACTTCTCAGCTGACACTCAAATGTCTGAACCTACATGCCATCAGTTGCTGAGCAATACACACAAGAAACATAATGGGCTCTCACAGTAAAATTACTGCTAAAGAGGAACTACCCACTTTGCCCCTAAAGGATCTAATTTCCATAGCTGAAGAGAATTAAAACAATATATTTGCAACATATGCAAATAGTGTTTATTTTTAACAAATATCTGGTACAAGTTATTTTGTGCAATGCTTTGGAAACATTCACAAAGACCAGTTTGCACTTACTGGTCTTTGGTTCAGAAGTCAAAAACTGAATGCCAAAATATTCCTGATCTTTGGCAAAGTGTAAATTTATCTATTTTTTCCCCCCAAGCCTGCTGTTTATAATGAGGACTTATAGTTATTGCCTGTGCTTTGTAAAGCATTAAAAAAAAAAAAAAAAAAAATCACCAGCTTATTTTACAAAAAGATTCTTCAATTTTTTTTATTTAAGAAAAACAAAAAAAAAGAAAAAAAAAAAAAAAAAGCCTGAAAACCCATGGTGGCAAGTGTAGTATTGGCAAAAAGCTTTTTCTGAAGCACCTTTGAAACAAAACCACCAAGTGGTATTCACCTGTATTTCTGACAGAGACACACAGCATTGAATTTTCTCTCAAATTGTTGTGTTCAGCAACTTCATAAGACAAATAAAGGAAAAAATATTACACTTACCTTCACCAACCATTGTCACCCCTATTGACATTCCCAAAAATTTACTCTTTGTCCAGACATGAGCATTGACACACATCTTTCTCTCCACACATTCAGCATAAAATCCTGACACAGGAGGGTGGTGGGACACTTGCTCGGCTACAAACTTTACTGTGTAGTAGTCCGACTCTGCTTGGCCTTCCAGATCTTTAGACAAAGTTATTTGCTCAGAGGTGGAGTGAGCAGAGATGTTACTGCCACCGTCAGTGGCTACTTCACTCTTGGGCATCCTCCAGGAGCAGTGAAACGTTTCCCCAATGATGGGATTGTATGGTTTCTTTGCAATAGCTCCTTTGCGACCTTCGTGAAAGGAAGTGAGATAATACTCCACAAAGCGGATCATCCTCTCCTCAGGGCTGCTGCCATTCGTGATCGCAATGAAGAGATCAGGATGGGACATGAAGTCTGCATACATCTCCAACAGCGATCGCTTCTCTAAAATAAAAGTGGGAAGAACCACCTGAAATAAAGCAAAAGGCTGTAGTAAGTGAAATGAAAAGGCAGGTAATTTCATAAGGGAAGTTCTCAGGTAGAGGATTCTGTCTTGCTTTGGACACTGCGCTTCCAGATTGAACCTCACTACCCCTCTTCGAAGATATGAGCAAAGTGGAGTGATCACAGATCCTAGAAAAGTTCTTCAAAGAGAAAAGAATCCAATAGGTAAGGGACTGAGTACCCCCCAAGTAACAGTAAATAAATCAGCTCTGAAGAAAGGGATGCGTTCCACATACCTGTAGAGTAGAAAACGGGCAGGACAGAACTCAAACTATAGCAAGGAAGGTTCACAGCAGAGGTTAGAAAAGGTTTTGTCTAATAGAGTGAAAAAGCACGAGCTGTGCCAACGTGCTTGAAAGCCTGCTGTCTCTCACATCACAAAAATAGGACAAGCATTTATCAGAAATAATAAATTAAGCTAAGCCTCTACCTTTGAGCAGAAGATTTAACACCTCCCCATCTATATCCACTACTGTAATAAAGAAGTAGAAGGGATATCTTTTGCTGGGCCAAGAAAAAAATATTTTAGTATAAGAAGGATGTATTATCAGTCTTTTCCTTCCCTGCAGTGAGAATTAACCACACATAACTAGTTTTGTTGTAATAAGCAAGACAAGAGTGTCTCAAGCAGGAGATCAAACTGTTCATTTAAGTCTGTTGCATTCAAAGAGGTGTCTTCACACTTCAGTTACTTACTCTTGTTAAGTCCATGCCAAGTTTCAGCTGAGACAAGAGATGCAAGATAACACTGCGCTGCTCCTCCACTCCTCCTAGATCATCTTCTTTATCATCACAGAGGTCCTCCAGCTCCTCATCTGGATTTATTTCTTCAGGTTCCTGGAATAAGAGCCATAAATATCAGGTCAAAGATGCGTTTGATCCATACAGTATCCAAAAAGGACTTCCTCTTGTACTGTAAGTCTCCATGTATGATACAAGAGATTATATAAATCCAGATACCTGCGGAACACCCTGGGACAAACAGCTGAGCAGAGGGGTGATGCCCTGAGTGCCAGGAGATAGCAGTAATATGTAACTGCCCTAAGGCCTTCCCCCTAGATCAGCAGCCATCAGCTCAAGGCAAATTCCTCATCACCCAACCACCACAGAAAGCACAAGGGTCCACATCCTCATGCAGAGCCCATAGCCTGATGAACAGTGCAGTATCACACAGAACCATACAATCATACGATGGCTTGGGTTGGAAGAAACCTCAAGGACCATCAAGCTCCAACCCCCCCCATCGTATGAGCGAGTCCATTCCAAGGGCGCTGTGCTGTTCTACTGCCAAAAAATAAGGTAGCTGAAAACATCCATGGAAAGTGATAATACTGGTCATACCACAACTACAGACAGTGACATACATTAATAATTAAGGGAGTTGGAGCTTAAGTGCTTAGTAGGAGGAAGGAACCAAAGGGATACATTTGAACACTCCTGTTTACTTGCTGCTCAGTTTTGCTTGTCATTTCTTCTTCCCCTGTTTTAACTTAATGACAATTAGACCTATTTAAAAACTAACAAAATATAAAAACCTAAAGATGTTTCAGTTGCCATTTTGCTGCAAGACAGCAAAGTGAAACAGATGCTGCTGTAGAGACATACAGCCACACATGACCGTTTCACAATAGCAGCCTCACATACAGAACTGTGTGAAATCAAGTTGTATACACAGAATGTAATTACAGTTTTCTACCTCAGCTAGAAAAACATCTTTTTAAATAATCCTGTTCCTTTACTTGAATATTTTGCACTTCATATTCTTTTTGACAGTTATAATGACACAGACTGTAGTTGTATTTCAGAAACACAAGCCATCTGAAGCCAAGTGATGAGAGTTGCTCACATTAAGAAAAACACATGCAGCAAAAGCTGGAAAAGAAAGATGGGAAGATTTAATAGCTGAAGATAGGCATTTTTTTCCTCTCATCTACATAAGCAGCTCTTCTTGGGCCTATTTTGTGAGTGTCATGAATTCCAATTAGGTCTTCTACACTTAGACTCCAGTTGTTTTAGATCAACATGCAAAGGAACAGTGCCTCTTTCATCACCTGGCATTACTGTCCCAACTGGCTCCCTGCGACAGCTATTTAGAGAAAGCTGCAAAACTCATTGAAAAAGCATGCCATGAAACTTTAATTTACTGCAATTGCACTCGCTCCTCCTCCAACGCAGCTAATTGAAAAGTCTGAGAAGAACTGTATTCAAATCACTTTCTATAACATGATCAGGTATTCCTCAGAAACTCCCCACGGAAAGAGGATTTTCACATTACCTTACCCTTGTTAGCTGGCAGGGCTCCGCAATGGACTGCTCCTCTCTGACAGATGCTGGCTTGTTTATCTCTGCTGGGAAATTCTGAGCTGCCCCATTTTTGAAGTGGTTTGACAGGGATATCTTTGGTTCCAACCAACTGATCGTCGTTCCTGAAGCAAAAGAGAGTTTGCGCTGAAACTTGCTCATCCTCCACGAGGGCAGCAGATAGCAGTTGTCCCCAGAGCAGCTTTCTGAAGGAGAAGCTGAAAGCAGCAAGATCCTCCTGCAGCCAATCCCTTCAGCAGCCACCGAACAAAGGTGGTGCAATGAGACACCACCTTCGGCGATCATTAGCACAAACCCTGCGATTGGCGAGCTGTAATGCGTGCAACTTGCACTGGAGCAACCCGCCGTGTCAGGCAAGGTGTAATCAGACACTCCAGGAAGAACCCAATCGACAGGAACGTAACCCTTGCAGGTTTCTTTAACTCATACAAAAAAAGCACACCGCTTATCACCTTCTCAAGCCCAGCTCCGTTCTAGACTAAAAAAAAGCCAAAGAAGATAAAGTTTTGCTGCCAACGTTTTCCTCTGGAGAGGGTGCTCATCTTTTCTTGGCTGCAAAGGAGGCAGGCACATGCTGCTGAATAAATAATAGTTGCTCAAAAAAGCTGCAGGGCTTGGAAAGCTGTTTACCCACTCAATGACTTCGATATCTCCAGTTACTCCCAGCTAATTTATCAGGACAGTTCAAGTTCCTCATTAATAATGCAAATGTTCCATTCTTTTTCAAAGGCTAATAAACGAACAGGTGACTCCTGAAGTTTTTTACTGAATCAAAACACAAACTGTGACAAGGCTGCTAGCAAAGAAATGATGTGCAAGTCCCAATTTGTAGAACTGATAAAGCATCCTACTGCACTTCAGAACCCACATAAGAAAGAATGTGATCTTTCTATGCCACCCAAAATACTCTCCTTGCAGAGCTCTGTTACCTGCAACTAGGTCACAGCCTCAGCCACAACAGAGGAAATTTAAATAAGAACATTTCCACCAGGAAAAGTATTGGGGCAGGAAAAAAAAATGTACAGCTTTTAAGAATGCAAGAATCTCTAAGCGTGCATCCTAGACTGCATGCAATGCACACTCACTGCCTATGCATGGCTTGGATTTAACAGCTATCCCCCATTTTATGCTATCAGTTACTAAAAGAATCTTAAAAGTTCAATTTCATTTCACTGCTAAATTCTAGGAGGTTTTTAAAAGTGATTTGAGATACCAGGTATGCTATAATGATAGAGGGAACAGGATATCACACCAACACTTCTCTTCCATTGGAATATCACACTCAAATCTGTTCTCAGCTACTTCAGGTAACACAACCTATTCTCCTTACCTGTGATCTCCTCATCCCCTAAGAGAGCCTTTTTTTTTTTTTTTTTTTTTTTTTTTTTTTTTTTTTTAAAACCAGTACATGATTTCATCACTTAACATTTCTGAAACTCAAGCCAGTAGTTGAAACTTCCCTATTCATCTCCAAGTCTGATTTTTGGGACACCTCAATGTAGCTGGGGCACTGTTTTCACTCCTCTGGGGTTTCTTGTTTGTATTTTAGTTTGTTCCTCCCTCCCTGACCCTCTTCTACAAATATAGCAAACTGACATTCTTTCCCACAAAACTGAACTTCTAAAGTCAAAGTGGGGATACACAATCACCCCCACAAATCATAGTGATTCAAAGGCAAAACAAACACAAAGCCACCTTTGTAATACACACACACACACAAAACATCAGAGAGTGATCTCCCATCTTTACACACTGATTATTACAAATTGGCTGGGAGCAGGGAAAGTTCTTTCAGTGTGAGTAACATTGGAGTCAGACTAAGATTTGGAGAGATGACATCCAGCTCGTTGTTTCTATAGAGTCCTTTTTGAACTAAAATACAGCAAGAGTTAACCTGTCCTATTCACACTTTTCCTTCTAAAACCTGTCATCGTTTAAAATAAACTACATCAATACAACAAACTTTCTTTGCGTGGAAAGCTAAACTAATTATAGCTTTGGAATAATATGCATTGCCAAAGCAAATACCAGAAAAATGATATGCAAATGCAAATACCAGAAAAAAGGGATATGAGAAAGATAAAGAAAGTGACAACTTACAAGTGTAGTTTATTGCATACTTAGTATAACACACCTGTTGCATAATAGAAGCATTTGAGTAAAGTTTGTTGCTTACAAAGTCATTAAGCAAATTCAGAGCTTCGTTATTTTAATGCTTAGCTAGAAATTAAAGCTTTGCATATGTAAATGCTTACAGTAGGCATTAAGTGTGTAAATAAGTCAGAGAAGCGAGACATTTGGCAGAGTTCCAGCAGATAGCACATATCCTTTGTGCCTGTGACCCCACAGAAATCCACCTCCATCATTACTGTTCCTGCATCCCAAAGGAGCCTTTCTACTGCAGAGCCTTATGGACTTTTTTCTGTCATGAGATCATCTGCATTAATCAGTTGTTTCATTCATGCAGCTATTACAGATTTCCTTAATAGAGAAATCTGTAGACAAGAGGGAAAATATGCGCAGGAGTTGTACTTAACATCAACAAATCTAGACAAGCTCACCAGTAACAAGGCAGACAGCAGTTGTCTCTGCCCACAGGCAACTAGATTTAGTGGGACAAGCATTTTCAGAAGCGAAGAGAGTAAGGCTTCATACTTGTTATACGGTTCAGCTCTTTGTAAACATCTACACTCACCTGCTGGTAAGGATCCCTTTTGTTGTGAAGCGTGTTGTAACTGGAGAATATGGAAACAGTCATTTAAGCAGTTCATGGTTGCCATGGAAGTTGCTTTGAGCATTAATAGGTCTTGATCCAAGGACGTAAGGTGACCGGAGGCAGGAAGGCATTCTATGCTCCTGATCAAGTCTCTCTGCTGGCCCTCAGCCTGCGACATCATCTACCAAACAAAGCAGGTGTGCATCAGAAGGTGACGGAAGCTGCTGCGTGATGTGCCAGACATGCATACACAGAGTCCTACATGACTTAATGATAATAAAACTAAGATGTCATAGGTATGTGTACATTTAACCATTCTTCTTTCCTTCATGCAGCCACTACACATCATTAAATTCTCACTGAAATACATAGCAACTTATTAACATCCATACCACTGCTATGCACAGGTTTGCTATCACACTGCTTACTCAGCAAAGGGAATAAGAAGAGCAGCAGGATTTTCACCCTCACTGTCCGTTCAAATTATAGCTTTCCTTGTTATTTTTTTTCCTTTGCTCTCCCCTGGTCTCCTTTCCTGCTGCCTCTGGAACAGGGCTGTACACCCCTACATTATAGAACCTGCAACAGCACATCTCATTTGCCTGCCAGAGGTAGAGCATGAACACACACCAGCCAAACAGCATCAACAAAACAATATAAATTCCTCCTTGAGCTCACAGAAGTGTAACTCGAATCATGGGGATGCAAGGAGACTCATATATATTAGTCACTTTTCTGGGAAGACACAACAGACAGTATTAATGCAACCGGGTGCTGCTATTCTGCCATCATTACGCATTCAGGCAGTAAATTAAATATAAAAATAGACTGATTAAGCAGAGTAGAAAAAGGATTTATTAAAAGAATCCAGGATGCATTGTGCTTAACTGCTGCGGTACTATTGAGGCTTTTAATTTAGCAATTCTGGCAATTATCCTAGTATTTTTTTCCTATATCCTTGCCTCAAGTTTCTTCCAGGAACTGCTGTTAAGGTTTTACACAGTACTCGAGCAATAGGTATTCACTTGACTTCATGATATGTGGTAATTGGAACATTTTAGGGCTTGGCCACAACGTACATTGTGGTGTGAACATACAGAGGCCTGGGCTCTTCAGAGGTGCAGTTACCCACATACAGGCACCTGTCCCAGGTGTGGCAGTGCAGGAAGCCAGCAAACACTCGGTGAATGCAGTGTCAGCACTGGCAGGGCTACGTAACCAGCAGAACAGTGTCTGCTTCCTGACAAGAATATGATTTGAGTCTTCTTTACCCCCGCTCCCTCAATGCTTCATAAGGTTCTGCTGAGTTAAGAAAAAGATGGGAATTGGCTGGCAAACCACTGCAGCCCTACCGGTGACCTTTTCTTAGCACTTCATTCCAGGGCCAGGTCAGACAACAAGACAAGCCACACCGTACTCAGCACTGGCATTTAAACAGCCACATCTGCCCTTTCTACAAGCGTACTTTGAACAGGCTTAAGTTCTTCTTGTTTGGATATTCAGATTTGTAAAACAAAGAAACAGCGCTGGCGGAAGGGGAGCGAAGCACTGTTACAGAAGACAAGAGGTCAGAAGTATGCAAGGTATAGCTCTCATTTTGCAACTGCATGCACCTACATTTACAGTAAGTCAGCACAAATATCCTCTCAGATCTCCTGTTTTGCAAGGCACCCTAGTCAGCAGCATTTGGTGAAGAACAATGAGAAGGGAAAGGGACCGACAGAACAGCTGCACTGCAAGCCATTGGGAAGTTCACAGAAAGAATCACCACGCAGCAGATAAGTTGAAAGAAATGGGCTCTTCCCATAGCTTCTCAAATGGATTCAAAGCACTGGAAGTATATTCACCCCAAATGTAGCAAGAATGCTCAAATGTAACTTGCCTTTTTTTATTTCAAGCATTTTAACTGTATCTAAAAAACCCCAGGCGTGTATCCAACAAGCATTTTGACTTCAAAAAGATAAGCAAACTGACATCCAGAGCATTCTTCATTTATACAGACCAAAAAACCAACTAAGTAATAATCAAAAGAAAAAACAAATCATTTCCTGCTCTCCTGGCAACGCTAAGAGAAGTCATTCAACTTGGAGAAAACACTCCGATTTGAACAGAAGTTCACATATTCTGAGGTTTGAACACAGCCCCACTGTGCAGCCTGGTGAACAATTATGCCTCAGGATTTGATATAATCAAGAACACTAATGATGGAAGCATACCTACCAGGGCAAAGCATTTTGCACCCCACATTACAAACTCCCACTGATGAATTTACCAGTGTTCAGACAGACATTTTGGGGTTAATGACACAATACTCTCTTGTCCCAGTTTCTCTAAGTGCAATTATAACAATTCATGCTTGCTAGACCCTTATTCATTAAATTAAAAAGCCCTCCATTAGAAACCTTTTCCCAGTAAGTGCTATCCCAATTAGTGCTATGCTAATTACACTGCTAATGCTAAAATACTCACTAATACCAGAAGTGCTACGAAATAACAAAGGTCATACAAGGTAAAAGAACAACTCAGTGGATTGGTCTACAACTTGACACTGGAAAAAGCATGATGTACAACACGTCAGTAGCATATCACATGATGGCAAGCCTTTAGCACCAGATTTGCAAAGATCATAGTCACAGAATACATGTCATATGATTCTACAACAAGTCAGATTAAATTACTTAATCTAACATAGCTAAGCATTAATAGTTTAAGCGATGTGACTGACAACACATGCATTTAATTAAAAACAGATTTCTCCACAGTGCTAAATATAAGACAATGGTTCTTTCAAGAGGTTGTTAGGTAATTCAAGGTTTACAGACCTCTCGGACATCTACAAGGTGATCTGGCTGCAGAATAGGACCTCTTTTTCCAGCAGGCAATCTGTGATGCCCAACGTTGAAAAAGGAAACTGCATTTTGGCTGGGTCTTCTTTGCAGCCCTGGAGAGTTGATGCTTCCTTGGGATGCGAGAGAGAAGCTGCGAGACTTCAGAGGAGGGTTGTTCTGGTGAATAAATAAGAAGATTGAGAAATATTTACAATTAATTACAATAATTAACCAGCAAGCGTTCTAATTTAAACCATGTAGAAGAACATTTAATCCCGGATTCTTAGTGGAGCAATAACAGATGACAAAGCCATAAACATATTGGCAGCAACTGCTAAAAGGAATATTTTGTACTGCTGACAACTGCCCTGCTTTACAGTCTAATTATAAGGAATCAGTGCAATGAGATGGATCAATACCTATCACTTCTGACTTGAAAATTAGTCCTTGATCTGCAACAGTTCTAGAAACTGACTGCCCATGGATCCTGCATGGGTAGAACTCACATTTGAGAGAAAGAAATTTCAGTCCGAACTATTCATTGAAGTAAACATTAGCTCAGGATCAACCTGCTGCAGATCATTCAATTTTAAAAGCAAGGTTTCATTCAGATTACATATAGCTTTTAATAGTAATCAGGAGTTTCTAAAAACGTATTACATTCACAACCACCCCACAAAGAACAAAGGTAAGCAACACTTGAAGAATTAAGGGCTTATTTCTCAAACATGGAAAAAAGTAAAATAAAAAGTAAAGCTTCCAAATGAAGAACCTTCCATAAAAATTAAATAAAGTTCAAAAACCACTGGAAAAGCTGAGCTTTTGCTCTCATCATTAAGTGCTGCTTCCTGATCAAATACCAGCTCGCCAGCACCTGGTCAGGGAGGACCACTCAAATATCCCAAGGCAAAGCCACTTCATTTCATTCCTAAAGCATGCTTCCATTACAAGTTAGCCATTGCTTAAAGGAATATTCCTTGTCAAGAGTCCCAAGCCCAACCACATGCTCTTTTGCTAGTATTTGTTTTAGATAACAGGATAGTTGCATTTCCACCTACTTCTTCCACCACCCTAAATTATTTTTGCCCAGGAAAACATGAATCATACAATACCTTCCCAATTGCTTCTGTGTGATGCTGTGTGCATATCTGCAGCCTGCTAACCCAGTGCTGTCGTTCTTTAGCATCAGTAGCTAACAAAAGCAAAGCAAAAGGATCATGTACATGAAAATATTTAAGTACAGGCAAAAGAAAAACCCACGCAATTCTATAAAACAGGGAGAGGACTTTCCAGGTCAGCTAAGCAAGTTTTAGATCCAAAAAACCTGTTGATTAGACATAACACTGTGTGCTTCACACAAAACACTCAAAACACTCATTGCAACAGCTTGCTGCACAAGCTCTTTTGCTTTTAGACATGCAGCCAAGCTCAGAATAGCAGCCACAGGTGTGGAAGTTGGAAGTGCCTCTAGTGGAAAAGTCCCCTGCCCAAGAGCAGTAGTCCTACCTCTTAGCTTATACTGCTCCCCGCTGGCAGCATTGACTGTAAAGGTGTGTGAGTCTTCATCACTGGGTGAAATTACAGCTCCTGCTAGCTGCAACGTGCCCCTGGGCTTCAGGTATCTGGACTGCTCATTCACAAAGTACTCCAGCAGGCCAGCATCATTGTTTAGAACAAAAAACCTGCAACGGTGACAAAGTAAACACAGAAAATAAGCCTGGGCTGGTATTTTTAAGAAGGATGGGCAAAGGGGAAAGAAGCTAAGAAGTCAAAACTTTCATTACAAGTCAGTAGAGATGGGACTGGGATTTAAAGATTCGTGTCAATTCAGCCTCAGCCATGTGAAATATATTCCCAACAAGGCTGGCCACAAATTCTTAGCAATTTTTTTCCTCAAAGATCAGGAACGTTATAGAGTAAGAGAATAAGAATGCTAAGATTTTAAGTTTTGGGAACTCTGAGGCCTAGCTCACCCTTAAACTATGTAAATTAAGGATAGAACAGTCACAGAACAGTGAAGTAACAATAAGCATATTGACACAAATCACTGCAAGGCAGAGGGAACAAGAATCTGGCCAAGGAGATACACAAAGGACTTATTTCTGATATTTATGTGGTTGAGCTGTGCTGCTCTAGGAAACAGGGTATAACAGGGTTCACCTGTTATAGAAGACCAAGTTAATCCATGGGAAACAAACAGCCCAGGGAACTAAAGGGAAAAGCTTGCTTAAGTTTGGATTTTCAGCCTTCTTATTTCTCTAATGTGGTATTATCTGGCAGCAGGGCTGAATCCTCAAAAGAAAAAACAAAGGGAATAGTACAAGTTTTCAGAAAGGGGCAAGGAGAATAGTATCAATGCTGTGCATCTTTTTTATGCTGTGCGTAAGACAGGTCTGCCACGTTTGCCAAATAGAAAATGGGCAATTCCAGTGTTATTCAAGAAGATTGGAACATGCTCATTTGGACGTTGCCAGAAATGACCATTACTGAAAAACATCAGAAAAAAAAAAAAGCTTACCGATATTGCCAACCAGTGACGAGATTGGTGTACTTCATTAAGTAGCCAAAAATATTTTCCATGTGATCACTACCACAGAAAGAAAAATAAAAGCAATCAAATAACAGTAGCATCAAATAAAGACCAGATCTTCACAACTTTGGATCATTATCTGTTCTTTGAAAACAAATTCTTAATTTTAAAACAGCACCATCATTCTTAATAAAAATATCAATAGTTTGCAAATTCTTCAGATTAATTTTCTGACATTGTTTTATAAGACAGTTTAATTGGACTCAACGAATTCTAAATAATCTCAAGGCATAATTAGTTTCACCAACACCTGAGATTCATCCAGCAGCCACTCTGGATTAGTTGCAGGTAACAGAGACTTAGCACACATATCTCTTCTGTTTCACACTCATGTAAGAAAGCTTTGTAAACAAAACTAACTTTCAGTAAGTTCAGAGAAACTCAAGCACAGCCATCTACCAGAACTGGTCCCTAGGTACTCCTGTACCACCAAAACCACTGTACTTACCCTTAATTTCCAGAATCCTTCCTGACTACACTAACAAAAACAGATGCTGTACAGAAGACAACATGCAGGTTCTTGTCACATCAAGCTATTCCAAAGCATAAAACAAGTTTGAAACATTTGAAACATCTCCTCTGCCCGGGCAAGAAAGTCCAGTAGTTTCTCCTTCAATCTGAACTTGTGACATCCACCAAAACCAAGAACCGATGGAGGCACTCAGCGTGGAGGCTTAACATCACTACAGACACAACACATCCTCACTTCCGAACATTTACAGACCCAAGTAAGCCACAACACCTGTAAGCCTATGTACTTATCTCCTTAAAGCCACAATTTGAAAACTGATATAATACTGCACATCCCCCCAGTGCCACTGCAATACCCTCAGCTCTTGCCAGAGCACAGCCCTGTAACTGAAGTAAGCGCACACTTAGAGACAATTCAGCTCCTGTTCTCCCAATGAAGAACTGAAACAAGCCAAATATCAGACCCTAACCATTTGCTTTTTAAAAGAATCTCCTATTTAAGCCACTGGATTAGATTCTAAATTAAAATACCTGTAGATCACAGCACATTGAAGATTAAGTGATACTTATTCTGAAAATTATCCATTGGAGCAGCAGTTTGTTTCACTCATTAAGAGCTCCAAGTACTTCCTACAAGCAGGAACAGAAGCTGGGGACAGAGCTAAAAGATCTCCCTTATTAATGGATTTTGATTACAAACACAGTGGGACTAAATATTGGTGTAAATCTCAAAGAACAGCTGACGCAGCTGCCCACACTTCTTTACCAAGTGGTGTCGATGGCATCATGCTAGATGAGTGAACTGTGATGAGCTTTCAACAGCTGAGCAAGTATAACATATTGCACCAAGCTTCACCTTAAATGAAGCTGTTTAGGACACCACCAACAAAGATAACCTCACAGTAAATCACTGCCATATGAGGAGGCCCTACCTTCAGTAGCAGAGTCCAAAGAAAAGATGGAAGAATGCACATTCTTGAAGAAAAAACAAAGTTGTAATGCTGCAAATTGATATTTAGAAGCACACAGTTGGTTATTAGTGCTGCCATCGCTATTACAGCTACATACTACAATGGAGAGCAGCCAGTGGGACCATCTGGGAACCTAATTGGTAGCAGCTCATTAAGTGGTACTACACAGGTAAAAGTAATAGCCTGAATCCTCCCTGTCCTCCCAGCTATGGTGTATCTCAACTACATCAAAACACTACGGAGACATGACCAAGCACATCCTCTGCAGACACCTCATTTGTTGTTATGACATCCAAGTGCTGTGCAGTTTAGACATGCTCGCTGTCATCATCTGGCAGAAAATTGTGAGACAGCAGTCATAAACTTGCGTTTAATGGTCTGAAAATTGCCCCTCATCATGGCTAATTGGTTTCCATTTTGTGTTGTGAATCCAAACCTCACTCTTGCTTTGCAGCCACCCAGCAGCCTGCAGGCTCAGCACGCAGCTGCTGCCTTCCTCCATTCACTGCCTGCCTGGAACACAGGTGTGTTTAGCAGCTAGGAGAGTCACAAAAGCAACCGCAGGCTGAAATTAATTGAACAGGACCGTATGTAAGGCCGCAGAAGTCCATTCATCTGATAGCAACGGTAAATTAAAAGTCTGATTGAAATTGTTAAACAGCATTGAGTGGGAATGATGAGACAACTGATCTGATTTGTCCAGAGAAAAAATAACCTGCTGCAGAATTGACAGTTGCACTTCCACAGCAAAGCAGCACTTGACCAATTTGTCCAGAAAGACAGAGCACGAACTCATGCAAAATGAGCCTTGTCTTTTGACTTTCTGCCAGTCCAAGCAGAATATTGATTAAATTATTTTCTACTTTAATTGTGTCTGCACAGCTATACTGGAACTGCAAGCCAAAGAGCCTATATTTAGGTTTCACCCTGCCAGAGGCTGGACAAGCCCTCAACACCTATGCACAGCACAGCTTAGCCTACCCAGAGCTATGAGAAACTCTGCTGGTATTTAGAACACTTGCTTGACAGCATGAGACCCTGGGAGCAAACAAACAAGCAAACATCTGAGCAGAAACACAGCCCTCAGAGGCATTAATCCCCAAATACACTGTGCAGATCAGGGAATTGCCAGCATTTGAACTAAGGCTTACTTTTAAATAAGAAACAATTTTTTAAACCTAACAAAAAAAAAAAAAAAAAAAAAAGCTTAAATCCAGTCTGTAAAATGCAATTCACAGAAGGCAGACCTTGTAACTGTACAAACCCACTGTAGAAACACTTAATCTTCTGATCTTTTTTCCTATGTATACAGCAAAACATTCTCAGGATTATTAGCAAACAATGTCGTGAGGCAGAAAAAAAGCACTGTTTTTTAAAAAGAAATAATAATTCATTAAGATGGAATTAACATCAAGGCCCTTCAGAGAGCCACAGGAGGCACTTAGAAGGGCAAATTTCAAAAGCCAGTGACCTGGGCTCACAGATAACCACAGCAGCAGAAGACAGTAAAACATGACTCAGAGCTTCCTTCGAGTCCTTACCAGCACTGCACCCAGAGGAACAACAGCAAGACTTGCTTCACGTCAACCCCTACCATGGTATTTCTGATTTTAGAGAAATGGGTTTCAGAAGTGAATTTGACCACAAATACTGAGAAGCGATCACAAGGCAGGGCTGCACTGGGATCCTTTCCCTCTGTAGGAAAGCCTTGGCGTTCCAGCTGCAGCTCCATGCATGTGCATGTACCCGTGCCCTCTAATAACCCACATGCTGGGGCTGCTTTCCAAATGCTCACAGCAGTTCAGCCATAATGAGTCAACAGCCCTGAGGCCCATGTTCATGTAGAACTTCAGTATCCTCCCATCATCTCATGACACTTGCACTCATCTTCTGTCACAACAGACCCATCACAGCTTGGAACACCTAAATTCTGCTTTAACTTTTGCTGAACTACTTCAAACAGCAATACCCAGCAAATCACAGCCAGTCCACACCACATCCTCCCCACCAATAAAGCATTTTTCAAAGGCCAAACATCACCCTGCTGCCCACCATCAGATTTTCACTTATAAACAGTGAGGCAGATTAAACCGCCCCTGTAAGCAAGTGGTTAAAGTCAGCAAGGAGCTACAGAACAGTTCATTCTGCTTTCAGGGGACAGCCCCACCCCATCTGCAGTCACATCTTCCACAAGCGGTGTTTTCAGACCGCCAAGCACCACTCCAAAGACAGACGACAGGATAAGCAAACTGGCAACAATCCTCTGTGAATGCTTTATTTCCTTGCTCATTTGTCCTTTTCTGAAGCCGCAGCAGCTGTCAGTGCCTCGTGGGCTGGTTTCCTCCTGGGGGAGGAAGGAGAGCGGGTGATGGCTGGGCCTGGTTCCTCCTGCATCCTGTTTACAGGCAGCACCCAAGTCTTTCACATGGATGCTGAGGAGCAGCAGACCCTGAATGACATCTTCCATGATGAACGTAGGGCCAACACCTCAGAGAAGGCTCCACACTGGTGGCCTCCCCTTCTCCTCTCACATCACGCTCTAGCCTCACACACAAACACACCCTGTCCAGCAGCAGCACAGAACTTCACCTAGCTGGAAGGTGCACACAGTGCTCCCAATGCAGCCCCTCTGATGCTTTTAGCTGTGATGAGCCTGGACAACTTCACACGTGACACTCGGAGCAGCTAGGCATCTCTGAGCCAGCAGCTGCTCAAAGGAGCAGCCAACAGCTTCCCCACGAGGCCAGGCTTCGTGCAGCTGCTGAATGCACGTGGATTTGAGGAAATGAGCATCGTGCACGGCAAACCAGTCGTATAACCATCACGGCTGGAAAAGAACTATGAGATCATCTAGTTCAACCATCAACCCATCCTCGCCACACCCGCTAACCATGTCCCTCAATGCATGGCTCTGACCACACAGTCTGAAGAAATAAAGCAGCAGCTGTTTCTACTGAACTTCATCTGTGATAGCTTGTTTACTTCTCATACATCAGTGCAGAGTGCTCATCTACAAAGTATTAATTCCTCTTTTTGTTAAGAAGGAAACAGAGAAAGGAAAGAATAGATCTGCCAGCAGAAACTTTGGGCATGTCAGACAGCAGAGACCACATGGTCCCAGGAAAACACCAGCATTCTCCAAAACTGCAGCTCCATGCTGCTGAGGATGGGTTTCCTAGCACCTGAAGGAGGAAGGGCAGAAGCCTTCATTCTGCCTACAGGGTAGCCGCATCAACAAACTAGCTCTGCTTTTACAAATGCCTTCTGGAAGAAATTAAAAGGCAACCTCACCATGCTATTTACTAACAGTGCCATGCAGCTGACTGTGAAATGGCTGCAGGAGCTCCTGCTCTTCAGTTCACATTGATGCTGCATTCCATTAGAAGCTTAAAATACGACAGACAAGTGGGAAAAAAAAGAAAATGTCCAAGTCCACAACACTGACAGTAAATCTTGTGAACAGAACACTTGGCTGCGAGCATGCAAATACACCAGCAACACAAAGCCTTGACATATGATGAACTTCTCCACATACCCCTGTGGGCAAGGAGCTCTTCTACCACTCAGCTTCCCCAGCCACCAATAGCACAGATGTGCTTGCACTTAAAATTTCTGCCAAGTCCTCAAGGGGAATGTAACAAATCAAGCTTACAAGGTTTTTTTTGTTGTTCTTCTGTTTTAGAACTATCCTAATTCAACCTGCAATTTCATGCATTCAAGGCCACAGATGAATTAGAAAGATGAAACACACTTCTGTAGGGTAGCAACAGGAACAAAAGAGAGACAGCGTTTAATCACTGAGAAGCAAAACAGTGTTGTCACTGGACTGCTGCAAAGCTGGTAATATTTAACAGCTTCATTGTTTATAGAGCTCTTTAGCTCTCAAAAGATGTTTTTGAAGCACCTGTTAAAAAAAAAAAAATGCAATTGGTTTCAGCTAAACAATTTCTTTCACACACATGTAATCAGCTCAAGTCAGCATGAACTCTGCCCACATACAAGTTATTTGTGGGGTTTGCATCAGCAAAACACAACTGGAGCTGGACCTGGGAGTCAGCTGCCAGTGCTGCGGACTATTCTACAAGGATCACTACTCACTACTGCTGGAAAAGTAACTCTAGATTCAGCTGACGTGGAACACATGCCAACAAACAGCTTAAGGAGGTATGAACTCTCCACTTTACACCCCTGGAATACAACTACTGCTTCCTGCAGATCTGCTGCCATTGATGTTATCATTTCGTGACTGTGCACCACAACACCATTTCACATATTATTGTTACCAGGAAACAAAACTCTCCCTTGAAGTCTAGCAAGTAGGTTAAAGCTGCTCTGCTCAGTAAATAGTAATAATATAACATAAGCTATGCAAACATACTGATGAATGAGCATCTCTGATATTCAGGAGTATCAGCTGCCTACAGCACTTCAGAAAGTAATGGTATATTCCCCAGGCATTTTGGTCTGCTTCTAATCAAGGTGTAGAAAGATACACCTTTCCAGTCTTAATACTTATTTTTGCCATTATGATTTTTAAGTTGTATTGCAATTGGACACGCCATCCTGAACTTTGTAGCAATGCATCAATGACTATTAAGTGTAGGTTCATTCACTGATTAGCTATCCAGGCAAAAATAGAAGTTGAACTGTTTATTATTTTTGAGATATTTCAGGTTCAAACATGAGGGGAAAAAAAAACATTACTACCTAAGAAAGCACAAGGACTATCTAAATATTCAGAAAGACCGTAAGCCTGGAATACTATAACACGGACAAAAAAACAACTGTGTGAGCCACCAAACCAAAGCAGCAGCAGCAGGCAGCTGGTTACAAGTGATCTGCTGCAGGGGACCATTAACTGCCTCCAGTAAGTTGCCAAGTACACACTCTGCAACCCCTGGGATGACCCCAAAGCAAGGGGAGCAGACACAATGTGAGAATGCGAGCTCCCTTTCAGGGGCTCCAAATCATCCAGAAGAATGGGTTGAGCGAGACCTCCGGAGCTTAATAAACCAATGCTTATGCCTGGGATAGACTAACCTGACAGTGAAAGCTGAGTACATTATGCCAGGCAAGGAAAGGACAAGAACTAGTGCCGTTCAGCCTCCCTGAGAGGAGAGGAAGGCTCGAGAGAAGCTCACCACTGCCTCCCACCACCAAGCAGGTGTCCATAAATAAGACGGAGTCAGACTCTTTCAGAGATACCCTGCAGAAGAGCAAACAGAATGGCATCAAGTTGCCACAAGAGAAATTCCTTGTTGGACAGGAGAAAAATTCTTCCCAAAGAGAGAGGAAAAGCTCCCAGACAGGAGCCCAGAGAGGGCCCTGGATGTTCCATTCCAGCTTTGGAACTGACACTGCTTGGAGCAGGAAACAGGACTAGAGATTTCCCAACCCAATTACATAGAAATTAATCAAAAACATTCCTATATTAAGCTCAGCAGGTAGATGAGTAGCTACTCCTCAGGTCTAAGCACTAATTAACAAAGCACCTGTGTTCATTTAAGCACTTATAGTTATGATAAACAAAAACAGCAGGGCTGCTTTCTTGTTCACAGCTTTAAGTGGACAGTGATCCTCAGACAAGGAATTATTCAAAACTGTTCACTATACAATGAAAAGGAACTTCAGGCATTATTCACTTGGTACAAATGTTCCAATTAGAAGTTTCCATGTGGTTTTCTTCTCTTACGTTTGTCACTGATGTTTATGAAGGAGTCATGAGCAAACAACAGAGAAAGAGGACATTGCCATTCCCACTACCCAGGTTGGAAACTGATGTACAGTGAGCTTTCAGCCTCTCAAACTTTGAGAAGCTGTGGCCTGATTTATTTATTTAGTTTTAACTTCCTACCCTAACTTAGCAGCTGATACATTCAAACCACAGCTCCTATGGATTTCAGCTGCAGCTGTAACCCTGCAACAGTTTCTGCAGAATCACAGACAACTGTTCCAAACTAGGCCTCAGAGAAAGATGAACACACAATTAGTCATTATAGAGACAAAACAGTTTAAGCAACCTGTTAGTACATGGGAAAACAGAGCCAGGGCGAGAAACCAGCTCCTCAACACAGCATTTTGCAGCCCTATCGACCTTGGGCTTCCTACTGCAGACCACTCACCTACTGCTCCTCCACTGCAAACGCAGCCAAGTTCTGAGCTCTGTAGAAATCAATACACCAGTTCCTAAACACTCATGCCTTTTTTTTTTTTTTTTTTTTTTTTCTTTTTTTTTTTTAAGGTTTTCAGCCTCATCAAGAACTTAGGAATTTTCATCTGAAGGGTAAAAATGCACATCCAAGGCAAAAGGTCCTTTCCAAGACACTGATGTTCCTGCTCCAAAGCCCAGTGGCATTACAGGCTGTCAAACACAGGACTGTCACACAAAAAACAGCAGCACTTCCATCCATTTCAGCCTGCTGCAGTCCATCAGTAGATGCACAGTACAGAAAGCCTGAAACCATACAAGCTTTGCAAGCACCCCAAAATGAAAGCTGTCAGACTGTCACCAGCAGGCAGTTATTTGCTGCAATACAAATGCATTAGCACTGGCTGACAACAGACCTTCAGTAAACAGAGGTCTCTGCACACATGCCATAATTTTTTCGGTATTGCAAGTGAAGCACAAGAACCTGCCTAAGATGGCACTTTCTGCCTGTGCACTAAGCAATGTGATTAGGTCAGCTGTATGCAGTTTGGTTTTTGTCTTCTCCCAAGGGAGAAAGCATGCATGGCAGAGGAGGATGTTAATATTATAGGCAATTTTAATTAACATGCTGCTACAAGATTACATTAAAAAAAGGCAAAGCTGATAAAATACTCTTTGCAGTTAGAGGAGAGGCATTTCTAATGGCCGTTAGTTCCTGCAGAGATCTGTTCCAGAGAAAGCACAAATCATTCGGTATTTAAAAGCTATTTTAATCTTCTGCCTGTTCAGCTTAATTTTAAACACTAAATGAATATCCCAATATTAAGGAAAACATCCTGTGCATCAGAACCAACTCCCACCTTTATCTCCCCTGCCCCAGCAACTTCCACATCTCCACTCCCACACCACAGCTGTGCCCTGGGACGCAGGCAGGACTCCTGACCACTGCTCATGAAGCCACACGGCTGGGGAAGGGAACCAGACCTCATTGACCCAGCTCAGGTCATTGCATCAGGCACTATGGAGGTATACTTCAGTCACCCAAACCTGTTTCCCCAACTCCATTACTCCTCACACACATGCAGTTCTAATTTACAGTGCATATAAACTTTCATCTGCTGCAACTCCACTCTTCCAGCCTGTAAGCATGTGTGAACGTGAACCTGCTCTTAAGAAGCACTTGGGGCTTCAACAAGCATTGAAGTACACACACAACAACCTTGATGTTTTAATAACAAAGCATGGATCACCAGGCTAAGAGTCAACAGAGCCTTTTAAAAATGGATTTCTTGTCTATTCTAATGAGAAAATTACTTGGAACATGGCATTTCTCAAGTACCATTATAGATACAGTGTATTCTCCAAGCAAACACTCAATGAGGATAAACAAATTCAGGTCCCAGGGCTTTGAGCTATTTCTCTCCAGTGCATCAAATGAATGTGACAGTCACTCTGATCTGATTTCTAGCAATGAAAGGGAGTACAACACACACAACAGCAAAACTAAATTCTGGATTTCATAGCAACTATTTGAGAAGCTCCTCCTTCTAGCAGCAAACACCACAGCTCAGTAGCCCAGTACCAGTCCAGAACATGAGTGTGTCACCACAGACACCATAAACAGAACCGGCACCAAGTGAGGCTTGATGTCACAGTGCCAGAGTCAGCAGGACACCAAGGGAATACAGGCTCTCAAGGGGCAGACACGGAGGCAGGCATCACCTCACACCAGACCCAGGTAACACCCCAAAGCCTTCCACTGCTGTAGGCAAAGAGGAGGGCACAAAAAATTCAGGTGCAATCCCAGATAATCTGTTTTAAATAGCACTGAGGAAACACCAGGAGGGCAAGACCAAGAGGGAAATACCAGAGGGAACTGCTCCAGGGTGACATTTACAGTATGTTTGTGAGGGTTCTGTTTTATACTCTTCAAATGAAAAGGACTTGTATGTATGCTGGCCTGCCCTCTGGAGCACTAAGCTAATTAGGTCAGCCAACACATCGCGTGGCAGCCTAAGTGAGAATTAGTTGTATTACTATTAATTTACATTAATGCTATGATAACAAGTGCCAGTTCTGAGACAGGAGGGTTGGGTCAGCCACAGAGAAGTCCGCAGCAGAAAGAGCTGATAAACATGCTGCCATTGCCCTGTGTTTACCCTCCAATACCAAACAAATATTCTTGGAACATGAAGAGAAAAGAATAGAAACCAGAGAAATTCCATATCTTTCCTCACAGCTAAGGCTGGCATCAATTCCATCCTCAACAAAAAGGGCTCCCATCAACATCCGCTCAAGAAGATGGTATCAGTTTCAAGACACTTCCCTTTATTAGAACTAATTAGGCTCCTTTCACAAGGCAGAATGAATAAGAAAAAAAATAATTATGCACTTTCACAGCCAAGCTCAGTCTCGCACACTTGGCAGCCACATCAGATGGAAATGCAAAAGGTTAAGCCACCCCCTCCACTGGGGACTGCAACAACCACCTGTTATAAAACACATTGCCCATGCTGGTTCACGACCACCTCAAAATACAGAATTAAAATATATCCGTGTGTTTTAGCTACCAGGTCTTCTGTTGCACTACTGCATACTGACATACAGAAACAGAAGACTGCTATAAAGCCAGTAGCAACTTGGGGGTGCTTGTTTGATGGGGGTGCTGTTATTGGTTTGTTTGTAAGTTTACGAAGGGCAGTCAGTGTCAACTGTTGGCAACTTTTGAAAGAGTTACAACGCTGTAATGCTGCTCTTTTTGCCAAAACCCTCTCTCAGCTGTTTGCCTGCACTTTTGTTTGCAGACTCTCAGTCTCTCTTACTCCAGCCCAGAGGCCCACGGAGTAATATTGCAACAACAACTCCTCTATGCTGAGGACAGCAAACAGAATCCATCATGAGAAACCCTCTTACCTGTCACTGCCACCCCTAGCAAAAATAGATACTTGCCTAGGAAACTGACTCCCTGCCATAGAAATTACTTCCATTCTATACTATTTCACAACCCTACCACACTTGCAAACTTTCGAGACCTAAAGTTAACTTGTTTCCTTGAAAAGGTGCAAGAGACATTTGTTTGGTACCATTTTACAAATATTTGTATGGCAACATTCAAGCATATAGGTTTTTAAATGCAACCTGATTTTAAAAATCAGTTATACATGTTCATTAATTTCCTAGAAATATGTATCTCTACCAGCAAGAGAATAAATGCTGGAAGATCTTTTAATAGCAGCTGAATTGATTTACACATTTGAAGAAAAGTGTGAGAGGACAACACGTTAGCACACGGCCAGCTAAGGATGACAACCTTGTTTCACCAGTCAGTTGCAGGGCTTTTAGCTTTCAGCTTTGTAGATAAATGAGAACCAGTTACTGCAAGCCATTTCTCTCAGAATTATCTGAAAGCCCCTCCAGGGGCTGAGATTTGTTACATATCCTTGGTACACCTTCTGCCCAGCTCTCTGTTAGCTCACAGACACAGGATTCTGCTTTCTGGTTGCAATATTTTCATGTTATTTGAATAACAATGATTCATGTATCACACAAGCACTACCAAGGCCCACTCCCACTACTTTGGAATTACTTTAGTCATTCCATCCTGAGCAAGGCAGAAATGAATGAAAATGGTCAAGATTAAAACTAGCGTTGCTGAATGCAAATAATTCCTCGTGGCAATGCCACATTGATTTCCTACCTTAACAACTGCTGAAAACAGAGCAGCAATTTGAAAGTTCTAGTTTTAAATCAACCCAGGCCACTCTGTGAAATCACTTTACCAAGTAGCCTTTCAATAATTTGAAACCATTTGAAGTGCTGTCTCCTAATAACTGCTTTCTAAATGGAAATAGGAAACAAGAGTTAAGCAGGAAGCACAGCCTCTTGGGCTCTCCTTTGTAATCTACTTCACTGCAGCTTAGCGGTCACACTATTACAGACACCAGTGGGGAAAAGGCAGCTCAGCTTCAGCTGCTCTCAGACACTCTGATGCTGATCACACGCTCCTAAGTAAGCAAGATAATTTCCTGTCGGATATCTGGAAGAGCAGTTTCTCAAGCACTCTCTAATTCTGTTAGTGCAGAAACAAAGCATCTTCCACCACTCCAAAGAAATGGAGCCCGTACAAGCGTAGAAGGAGGCACTGCTATGAGCAGAGGCTGCCTATACTTCACCCAACGCTGAATTACACTCCTGCACAGACTCCGTGCTGACACAGGACCGCACTTCTCCATGCTGCGTGACCACACGCCACCCACGCCCTGTGCGAGGAAAGCCAAATACAGAACTTCCAGCAGAAACCGGTTTCTAAACCCGCTGTTTTAGGCACTAACCCACCGTGTGGGTGCACCAAGCACCTACGGTTCTGCTGGTACAAACAGGCCGAGCTCAAAGCCGGCACAAAGTTTGGCTTTCTGGAAATGCTGGAAAAAAGAAAAAAAAATGCACACTGCCAACAAGTTTGAACAGCTCCCCGCATTCTGCTAGGAAATTAGAAGCCACCAAAGATAATAACACTGGGGCGCTTTCCCGCAGCCTGACCACGTGGCCGGGCACTAACGCAAAAGCACACCGACGGCCTCAAAGCTGCCGCCTGTTCCACCGCCACAGCCGAGAGACAACGCAGAGAACAGCCAGAGCGGCAGCCCCCGCGGCATGCCCCGCTCGGGCAGCCCCCGCGGAGGACACCGGCCCCGCCCCGAGTTCCGCAGGCAGCGGCGGCTCCGCACCCCCGGCCCGGCGCGCCCACCTGTACTGCCAGCCCTTGGCGCCGCGCCCGCCGCTCTTCCCTGCCGCCGCCGGCTCCGCCCTGCCTTCGCCCTCCGGCCCCTTCGCGGCCGCCGCGGGGTCCGCGCACTGCATGGCGCCCCCGGCCCAGGGCGCGCCGCCGCCGGGCGGGCAGCCCCCCCCC